>NW_010411007.1:10815-24996 GCF_000710305.1 Buceros rhinoceros silvestris | reverse complement strand
TCTTTTCCCTCCTTGATTTCACTCTTGCAATGGGGACTCTCACCTTCTGTTACTAAACCAAGCAAGTGTCACTAAGCCACAATCTTCAAGTCTCTTCTAGTAGGATGGGTAGTATTCTATTAGTAGTAGTATTCTATTTTCCAGGATATCTATCTTCCACTGCTCAGTTTGTCATTTGCATGTGACAGGGGAGACCAGAAAGCAGTGGCAACAGGTTTGGAAACCACTGTAGGATGAAACAAGTCATCTCCTATCCTCTTGTACCCTGGAGAAGTAAAACGTGTTCATGAGGCAGGGGAAAGCAGAAGCAAATTCAGAGCACCAGAAGAAAAAAGGAGTTTGGCAAGCCTGAAACTCAGAAGATCTCACCTCACTGAGTGGGATTCCAGAGTTTGGTTATTCCCACCTCTGCCCCCTTAAGTCAATTAATCTCCTAGTTAAAACTTTAAAACTGTCAGTGCTACTTTTTACTGTTTAACTTGTGCACGATGGACAATTTGCTTTTGGGTAACGGAGGGTAACAAATCCTCGTTACAAATGTCACCTTCTATGCATCAAAAGAAAGCTGGGATGCTCTGGTCAAGGGATCGCAAGAAACGCACTTTAATGACGAAAGGTGCCAAAAGTATTTTCATCGATCTCCTTTGCATCGTACTGACGAATGTCATGAAATAATGAAAATCTTCTGGATTTGTGAATGGCATAAAAATTTAATGTCAAATGACATCAGGACTATGCTAGGCATTTTACGGTTTCTAAATGCCACGGGACATTTTATCCTTCGTTTACCATGAGATAGGGTATTAGTCACTTGGAGAGCGTATCTTCCATTAGGCAGGAAAATCACTCTTAACGCTTTGTTTCCCAGTATTTCACCCTTTTTCCTGCTATAAATATGAAAAATGTTTTCTCTTGCTCACAACTTGGTATAAGCTTTCACATTCCTGCAAAGGGATCCAAGAGGAAGACATAAACGTTAACCAGATGACTGGTTTCCTTGAAAGCCATTCAATGATACCCACTAAGAAGGTAGCAAAGGAAGAACTGCTTCACAAACTTTAACGGCATTAATTTTGCAGCAAACCCTATAAAACAAGAGACACTCTTACCTTCCCTTTGTTTAAGACCATATCTGCTTTCCACCTTGGTGTATGATGGTACAAAGTGCACAGTGCAGAGAAAATCAAAGCTGTTCTTGCTGCTTTGGCAACGGCCTTGGTTCCTCTGCTTACAAAAGGAGCTGCCAGCACGTGTGCTCTGAAAGGTGGGATTCGCCCGCATGTGAGACATTCACATCTGACAGAACCTCTCTGTCATCATTCCATGGTAAATGGAGAGAAATACTTGGTTCACCAATGTTATTCAACTCATCCCGAGGTCGAAGTCTAAAAGTCAGCTAAACTGTGCCTCTGAGGGGCCTGTTTCTCCCCACTGACTGTAAAACAAGCTCAGAGATAGGTTTACTCACGGAAGACTCTAAAATCCATCGACACCAAAGCCATTCCAGGTCGGAAATTGCTTTGTTAACTAACTACAGGGATCTCAGCACCCATCGAGGCAACCTCATGGATTTCTTAGATCCATCAGAGGGTCTCAAATGGCAGTAGATGGTTAAGAGTAGGAAACTGAGTGGGCGCCTCGGTGTCTACCATGATAGGTGTCTACCTGTGAGCTTAGTGCCTGCCTTTGTTCTACACTCAACAGAACACTTATCAACACAGCAGATGACATCTGAAGAGCTGCTCGGGTTCCTGAGCACAGCTCAGCTCACAGCTGTGTCCACAGCTGTCAGCTGGCCGCACTGACTGGGTGACTGTTGACGTTCACGGGATCCCGGACGCCTATCTCGTACTGACACGTCTGCATAAGAAACGGCAGGGATTAAAGAGGTGCTGAATCCGCTTCCTCCAACAAAGCAAGTCACTCGGCGCTTTACCATACTAAGTGAGGAGAAACAGGAATTTCTGTGGTACTGTTCATCCGGCCTCCGTAAGTGGCTCGTTTCTGACGAGATGACTCGTGCCCTAGCCACAACTGACCACACCAGCCAGCTCTCCAGTAACTGGAATCCCTGGATGACATCAGATGCAGAAAACTACGTTTAACCAGAGGAAACTCACCAAAGCAATGAGACCCCCCCCAGAAGGCTGCTGACGTTGCCAGCTGCAGGGGTAGAAGACTTTTGCCGAGCTCACTGCTCACAGAACAGCACAAATGCCAGCAGCTCCACTGCAACATGGGTATGCAGGGGAAGGTCATGGGTTGGTTTGAGACTCTTTATTGGTCTGGTACAATGAGATAAGGGCCCAAGTGATGCCCTAAGAGCTCTTGGTGGAGTCTGGAGTTCTCCCAGAATAGGAACCATTTAAGCACAAGTATTTTGAGATACTTGAGATAGTATTTGAGAGATCCAGCAACACATGAACTGTGGGAGAACTGCACCTTTCTCCGCAGAACCTGGAGACCAAGACATCCTAGGACATCTTGGAGAGCAGTACTTACCGTGAATGGGCAAGTTTCTTGAGTCTCGTAAGCTTGCACAATTAAAGGCACCCACTTTCCTGAGCTAAAGTTCAACACAGCCACAATTATATAAGATATATATGATCAATTACCTACAAATACTTCCCTTGATGCTCTGCTCTGGTGGGCTGAAGTATCTAGAAAAGTTTCTTAGGAAGGTTTTTCTTCCTGTTTAACCAACTGTGCTGGGTTTCTAGAACTCGGTGAGCAAATATTCAGCTCAGGAGCGGAGAGGGCACAAAGCATCAACAGCAGGCAGTTATTCCACACAGCTGGACCAACACACAGGGGGCTTGTCCTGCAAGACGTGGTATTACAGCGGCTTCTGCCTGCTTCCCCTGGGTGTTGACGCTGCGGTGATGAACTTCTGAGGAGTTTTGGAGTCTGGGAGGTTACATCACTAGGATGGAACTCTGGGGATTTTGAATTTCCCTTCTGGCTCCACTGTTAGCATGGCCTTGGGCAAGTCATGTGATAGCTGGTTAATCAGTGAGGTGCCCTGGCCCGTTAAACAAGGACGATATTGTATCTTCACTTTTAAATTAAAGCTTCCCAGAACACCCTGAAGACTGAGTTAAGCTACTTTCTCCATTAACCTTTCCTGCCCATTATTTGTCAGATTAATTTCTTGGCCTGTGGCCAAATTTGTCACTTCAGCAGAAAAATACTATTATGTAGCCTTTCAGCTTGCTTATTTTATGTCAGAGACGTAATTAATTACAGTGCTAGCCTGTTCAACAAACACACTATTACACAGCGTGATTCAGTTTTCACTGCCCAACATCCCTATTATTGGAGCCATGTTTGCATCCCTACGCGCTCGAGTAGTACACGGTGCTGCAAGAAGGATATGGAGGATGCTCTAACGGTTCACGTAGGGCTTGGGAACCTCCTTTACTTAAGCAAAGAGCTTGTTTCTCCCACTGATTATACCAAGAAGCTTCCTCTGTGATATGATGTGAAACCCCCCAGGCAGTGAAGCCGTAAACCCATCTCAGTGACACGAGCTCTCTGGTTTGCTTACCGAGAAAAGTGGTGAGGAATCTGAAGTACTTTGGGCACGGCCGTACCACAACTTCTCCCACCTCCGCTTCAGGCCAGCATGTGATGTTGTCCCACTGTCTTCTGCAACCTGGAGAAAAGAGGAAAGCGGATGGTAGAACAAGCACGAGTGGTGTCTGCTGGATGGAGCAGAGGAACCAGGGCACAGCAAAGCAGCTGTGAAAAGGGGTGTGGAGCCTATCACCCGGTGAAGGCACCTCTTGGAAGGAACGGCACAGAAATACTTTCTTTAACCATGCAGCTTTCAGCTACCCCAGTCCCTGAAATTCAGCACTGGTGGTGTCTGTAATTTCCCAGAAATCAGCACAGAAGGAACAGCAGATCAGTGCAAGAACCAGGCCAACCAGAGTTCATAGAGAACAGCGCCTTTGTTCGATGAAAAAGGCAGAAATGCCTAATTAAATACCTCTCTTCCCTGCCCTTATCTCACCTGGTCTGCACAGGTGAGACGCTCCCCTTCCTTCTCTGCTTCCCCCAAACTTCTGTCACCAGCTTTTCTACCCCTTGAAATGAGAGGATTGTGCAGGGGATGTGCTCAGCAGGACGAGGACCCTGATGACAATCAAGGGATCAGGAGCCACATCTCTTCTGCAGAAGGGGTTTTTCTCCTTAAAAAGGGCGAAGGCACAAAACACCGCGGGGGGCTGAGGAGGGACAGTGCTGCTGCCAGGAGATGCTCTCTATGCAAGGGTAACACCCCTAGTTATCCAAGCCAGGAATGAAGGTACAACCAATGGACCTGACCTTGGGGAAAGAACACTGGATTTTCTTAAAATTCAGCATTTCTGAAGATTTTCTTAATCAAAACTTCCTGGGAGAAAAAAAAATTGCATGTCCTTCCTATAGAGTTATAATATATTGTTCTGATTTTGCTCTTATTTCTGCTTTCTCAACAGACATTAATGATACCACGCTGCACTGCTGAAGAACATAAGGATAGCACTGAAGCCCAAAGGAGCTGGCAGACCTGAATAAAAAAATATTAAAAAAATAAAATAAAAAAAATAATCAGATTTTTGCTTCAGCCTGTTACATATTTTAGAGTTCTCACTAGGATGGTGAAAACACTTTTTAAAAAAAAAAAAAAATTTCCAACAGCCAGGCACTTGAATTGCTGCCTCGGTTAGATAGATGGGTTGTCAACAGACCTCACTTTTTTATAGCATCTCTGCTCTCGGTTATTTGTCATGCCCCATTAGATTGCAACACTTCCCCAAATGTGACTAACACGCTGCTGCTCAGGTCAACAGCCTCACAGGAGGCACCAGAACATGAAGAAGAAAGCTTTGAGAAAACACTTCTCACGTGCCAGCAAAGGGAACTACGAAAACCACCGTCAAGTTGCATTTCTGGGTAGTTATATCCCGATCTGAAATTCCTCCTTTAAACCATCTTTTACTACCTGAGCTAATAAAAAGGCAGGTGTCATCATCAGTCTGTTCAGAGCGAGGCAACGTGCTGTCTCAGATCGATAAAGAGATCACCCAAAACTGCTTTGAAGCTGAAAAAGAACCCTCAGCTCTCTCTCAAAGTTATTTTACAGGTTTTTCCTCCCTTCTTTCACGAGCAAACAGAACTTTTCAAATGAAGTCCTGAGGTGGGTTTATCGGCGCCCGAAAAATGGAATGACTGCTGGTATCGTCTTCGTGAGCGCTCTCCTGTAGCGTTCATTAAAATTCAGCTTTCGGGTTTCTAATACCAGGCACAAGGCTCCGTTTCCGCAGTGTCGTGCTTATCTGCCACCAAACAGCCAGCAGCTCCAAAGGTATTAGATATTAGATATTCTGCCCATGGAAAATAGATGATTTCATGACAAAATCTTTCATGTCCTACAATCTTTTTCCTCCATCAGCCTCAATAAATTATAGTGCACCCATTACCTCAGGGCAGGTTAGAATGCAAAATAAAACACAAGGTGATGGTATCAGGTGGCTTTTAAAACGTCCCGAATTACGTAGTTTTCAGAGTTTTTGTCACCTGTATCTTTTTCAGCATGGGGATTTTTCGCCACCACCTGTGATGGCACAAAGCAAGCTTTAGGTGTAACAAAAGCTCTCTTTGAATAAAATAAAGTGAAGATGCACAAGAGTGGCTTTGCAAGACACACAAAATGGATTTTAAAAATTTTTTGCCTCTGTAAAGACCTCTCAGATCTGCCTATTAGCTCTTCCAGCAACTTTCTTCCTCATTGCCCCCCAAGATGTGCTGCCAATGTTTCCTGGCTGCCTGGAAGGGTCCAGGTTCTACATGTGGGATTCACATCCCTAGATTTATGCATCTACAAGTCAGACGTGTAAACCTAAAGAAGCCAATGGAAACCAGAAAATGAATCCTTCTTCGGAGGTGGTGTCTCCTCTCCGGTGACTGGGAGAGGGCCTGCAGGAGTCACTCAAGTCTAATGGATCGGAACAATACGCAGATTGGTACCTGGTACCTGCAAGACGCTTTGCATTCGCACCCTCTAGTCATCCCACACACCATGAGGCAAAAGTTTGTGCATCCAAACCATGACATGGACAGCCTTTATCAAGCAGTCTTCCAGAACACGGCTTGCTTTCTCCAAAACATACAGACCTCACCCCGGCAGAGTGCTGGGATCGGCAGGCTGGCAGGCAACAGTCAGTCATGTCCTAAGAAAACGATCTGAGGGCAGAAACAGCCATCATGTGTCTTGGAAAAAGGAAATCCCTCTCTTCCCTGTGGCCTCACTTGGCCTTCACGGATGTAGTAAAGATGACAATTTGTTTTGCCTGATGAAATCACGTTTGGTAATCGCTAAGTGCTTCTTAATATCTATTAATAAGAAATGTTGTCTTCCCCCTCGCACTCAGTGGCTGCAGGAAGGATGCAAAGGTATTTACCAATCCCTTCCCAAGGCCGCGAGTGCATGAGCCATGAGTACCCCGGCCCTTCGACTCCGTTTCGATCAAAGGAACTGCTCTGCTCCCCTGCTTGTTACCAAAAGCCAAGCAATATCCCTGCCACGGGCTGTGCTTTGCTTTGGGAAGGACCACAAGTGAGTTTGGAGAAACAGTGTAAAAATTTTTCAAGACAGTAGCACTTACCACATCCCCAGGTAACCAGGCACGCTCTTAAACTCTTGTCATGATAAATATATACATACATATATATAAGAGAGTCTCTTCCCTTCCAATTATTTTAACTGTGACTTCCAGACACTCAGCTTTATCCTGCTGTTGCCTGGTGGATCGTGAAGTGCTCGCTGGAGCCAAACATCTTCTGGAGGGCTGCAGGGAGAAATCCTTCCTGACTCGAACGAAGCTGCCTTTAACCTTCATTCAGCTAAGCAGATCAAACTGCTCATCACTGCACCGCACACCAGGCAGTTAGTGTCATCACTGGCAGCCTCCTCTCTCCCTCCTGAAGCGGGCTCCTGAGGTCTTGCTCAAGGAGTGAGCTGGAGGCTGTCAGGCACACACTGGAGTCCAGACCTTTGCACCCAGCAGCTCAGCCTCCCTCTTTGCAAGCCAAACGCCCCAAGTGCAAGCCAAAGGCTGCATCAGTCTCAGCTGGGCTCTGGAGAGCCCTCCTCGGAGAGGTTCTGACTCAGAAGAAGTGGGTGAAGACCGCTGACACCCAGGAAACCCCTCCCCAGCTGCAGGTGGTGATAACCCTTTCCACTGTCTCTGCTAAATGTGAATCAAATCCCAGGCCCTCCTCTCCTCTCCCTTTAAAAGGTTAATAAACAGAAAACAGGTCAATCACCACAAGGCACAAGTATACAGTGGCTTGCAGAACTGGCACAAAAACCATGTGAGTTTAACATTATTTGAGTCATATCTACACTTACAGCAAATATAAGGTCAAAGCTTATCTAGGAAGCAGCAGAGAATAACTTTCCTTCATGAATAAACATGACTTCCAGAGTCTGGCACGGCCCGGAGGTGTGACCAGGCTTGGCCGAGGCAAGGAAGGAATGGCAGCAGGCTGCTGCCAGGCGCTCTCTTAACCCAGGTGAGCTCCCGATTCAGAAAGAACAACCTTTCAGCACATCTCTCAAATTCTTCCCAGTGAATGGGGTCAGGTCTGGTCTCTTCTGAAGGACGTTAGCACACAAGACTTCTGCTCTTCAAATCCACATTCAGATGCAAAGATCCCCATTTGCTGCCTGGGGTATCTCGGGATCTCTGCGCGCCTCTCCCTACCCATGGGGCGATAACAGCAAGGCAATCATGATGCTTGATAAAGCCAAGCTGCGGTATCACGGGGTACCAGCACGGGCTGGTGTGCTTGCAGTGGAAACTCATTTTCACTCCAATTTGCTATCAGCAGGCAGTTCCCATCCTCTCTGGACTGAGGATGGAGGCTACTGGGCAACATTTGTTCTCCCACTGATGAGCTCACGGTGCTCACCCATGGTTTGCCCAGTTTGGTCTCATTTCAACCAATCATCATTGCACCCGCCTTCTTGTCCCAGCTGAGCGCTAAGCTGCCGTCTGACTGAAGAAATGAGACCCCAGAAGATGGTCCCCGCAACAATCTACTAACTCAGTTCCACACAGGCAGCTTGAATTCAGTCGGGTAGAGCTTAGGAAAGCCCATCGCCGGCCTTGGGTTGCTACTGCTGCCGCCATCTCCAACGAGCAGAGACTTCCTGAAACACGGATAATCTCTTTACCTCTTAGAAGTTGTATATAAAAATAAAAAATAGAATCATAGAATGCTTTGATTCGGAAGGGACCTTTAAAGGCCAAATACCTTGGATACATTCTTTTTCGCCCATGAATCTTCTAAATTAAATGCAATTCAATCTCGCTTCTGAACCTCCGGGGATTTTTAAAATTCACAACCTCCTGGGCCAAAGGGCTGCGCAGTTTAAATGTCTGCTGGCAGAAGAAATACATCCTCCTCTGAATTCACTTTGAACCTGCTCACTGCAGGTCTCATCAGAAATTGCCCAGTTCTTTTACGAAGACAGAACTATTCGCAACCTAACCACAAGATCCCTTACCCTGCGGAGAAAAAACATAAAATCCTCTTTCACATCCCTCCTCAGGCATCTCTTTCCCAAGCTGAAGTGTCCCAGCCTACTGAGCCGCTCCTAGCACGGAAGCAGTTCCCTATCATTTCTCTCCTGTATCTTTCGTGATTTTAATTCTACCCCATCCTGCCCTGACCTGGACTTGCAGAATAGGGTTTTCTCCTATGTTCCCGTGGCAGGTTGGGTTTGACCAGGACTAGCTTGGCTCCGAGGTTTCACGAAATGAATCCTCCCACCCTCCCCTGCAAAATTCAACCCTTCCCCTCCTGCATTCCCTGCAGTGTCCTCCCCCCCCGGCCCCACTCACACACTCAAGCATCCTGCGGGCATCTCTCCTCCACCAGCTTATCACCTTTTTATTTCTATCGACACCAACAGTCTGCTCTGAAGCAAACCCACCCCCTCAGAGCTCCGCTTTCAACTTTCCATGGCTTTGCATTTAATTTGGGTGGGGTTTTGCCTACCATGCTGCCTGCTATCACTCCAGCACTGCAGGCAGGATGTGAGAGAGAAACCACTGAGCTGAAGGAAAACCACAGTCCTGCCAGGGCATGCAAAGCCCTGACACTGTAGCATTTCCTTCCCACCACTGCCGTGCTCTCAGTGAGGGTTCTGCAGCCCCAGTTCAGCAGAAAATCACAGACTGGTTTGGGTTGAAGGGACCTTCAAAGCTCCTCCAGTCCAACCCCCTGCAGGGAACAGGGACATCTGCACCCAGAGCAGGGGGCTCAGAGCCCCAAGGGCCAACTGACCTGGGATGGGGCCAGGGATGGGGCTTCTTGGGAATCACAGAACGCAAAAAAGATCCCCAGATTGGTGGTAACTGAAAAGAGTTTACCTTGGACTTGGCTTCCACATCTATGGCAAGACAGAGACCTTGATTTCATTTTCCCCACTCTGTGTACGAGCTGGAGAGTAACAAGAACACCGTTACGTACTATTAAAACTTGTTTGCACTTCTGCAGTGGCCTCCAGTAGAAGCTGTCTGAGCACGCAACAGGAAATGTTAACAGATATCTTTCTTCCTAAATGTCTGCAGAAATTTCACTCAGCGACATATGAAGGAAAGCTCACCTTAACCCCCCAGACTGAGTCATTTGAAACAGTGTGAAAGAAATCACAGAGATTATCGCTGGAGGATTATTTTTAAGCATGAAAATCTTACAAATTTTATCGTCAACATCTACTAGGAAACAAGTTAAAAAAAAGTTTCTAATCTTTCAGCCTTTCTTTAACCAAAAAACTAAGCAAACTTGACTTTTTTCATCCCTTCGGATCAACCTTTTTATACATCAAATTTGTGAGCCCTTCTCCCTAATTCCAGAACATGTAAAGTGAAACAAAAGATCCAAGATTTAAGACAAAGATTTACCAAGTGGATTTCCAAAGACATAAATTATCTCCTAAAATTATCACCTAAATGAAGTAGATCTCTAGTGCTGTGACAGGGAACATGCTTGAAGGATTACTCCAGGGCTTCCTCATTCCTTGTTCAAATCCCCCTGCTCTTCCAGAAAACTGGATTTATAGAGAACCAGACTTGGATTTTAGGTTCTTCCTCCTCCTACATGGCTTTTCCCATGCTGGCGCCTCCAGACAGCAATTCATGGTGAAGATGACGAGGCTCAACCTCTAGCAAGGCTTTTTTGACTGTTGGGGATGCAAGAGTGACCACCCTGATAACGTAAGATCTAAAATAGGACTCAGCCAGGCTGGAGCTTCTCCGTCATTCACCGTCTTACCTACCAGACGGAGACAGGGATGTTGTGAGGAGGAAAGCATTAGAGATTTTGTGGGTCTTCCTAACAGAACAGGCCAAGCAAGGACAGGACATGAACGCAGCTGTTCCTGTGGATGGTCAAGTGCTGTGAGAGGCAGGAGTCCCTTCCTCAACATTCCAACGATTAGTCCAATCTGCATGAATTCCTTGACTTGCTTAAACGTTTACAGCAACTTGAAAAGTAACATCAAGATGAGAGCTCAGGATATGGCAAACCTTCCACCGACGTGCTCGGCTTGACTTGCTCTCTGACGGCAAACAGGTAAGCGACAGCCCCCTTGGCAACGCCCTCACAGTTTACCAATCTGGGATTAGCTGTGGAACAGACTCTCCTACAGCAATTACGGCATAATTACAGCTCATTAAGATCAAACATAGGTATCTATTTTAGATTGAACTAAACTCCTCCCCAGGCCTCATTGACCATGTTGCCTAGATCCTCAGGGCTTGGCTTAGCTGACCAGCAGTGGCCGTTTAATGCCATTCCTGATGGCCAGGATATATGAGATTTTTGGAGGGGCTGGTGAACACGATACAAGACTTACGCGAGCCCTGTCTAATTCTGAAATGACACCTGGAGGCCACACTGATTATCTAAAAGCATCTGCTAAGAACTTTGATGGGTGGTTAAGGGCTCTCAAGACTCAACCCCTGTCCAAGGGTCTGTCTATTTTTCTTGATTTTTTTCTTTGACTGCTCTGAACCACAAGGACAAACCTGCCTGTTCCCCCCTCCAAAAGCAAAGACTTTCTGCACATCTTCTCAACCTGGGGACAGGTCTCTGCTCTGGCTGCACCAGTGCTACCTTATATTATCACCCGGATCCCCCCTTGGACATCTGCCAAGATGTGTATTTCTCCTGGAAGCCACCACCCTTCAAATCTGCCAGTTCTGGGGCTCAGCTAAAGGCTCCCTCTGTTCCTGAGTTTAAAAGTCGCCTTCTGCTAACGAAACCATCCACCCTCAAGTATACGAAGGTGTCAGGAGCACCCACGTGAGCACCTGGCAGGCCTCAGGGACGCACCACCACGCTGACACAGCCAGAAAATGCAGCATCTCCCCGGGCTGGGATGAGTGGTCCATCCCGTCCCTGCCCTGCTGTTTGCACCACCTCGGCCTTTTGAGCTGCCGTCAGCCACGTAGCGTCTGCTCTAGCAACAGAGCGCCTGGCGAGCTGCTGATAACCCGACTGCAACACAAACCTGACCGACACATCATCTATGCCAGGAGGTCTTATGCAACTGGAAGGTGAGAATTCACTTGAACTTTTGCAAGCAAGGAACTATTAATTATTTCTTATCTTACTGCAGTATAAACAGATGGTGATGAATAAACAGACTCCTAATTTAAACTTCATTAACGTTTTTCCAGCTTGACTTTTAATTTCCATATGTTCACTGCTTCTTCTCCCATCAAACACGCCTTGACTTCTTCAAGGGAGGCTGACAAAGAACCCCAGGCTCCAAATTTGGCTTTTCAAGCCAGCCTCCGCTCTAAGCCTGTGGAACAGCAAAACCAGCATTCGGAGTTTAAACAGCACTGGCCATTTCCCACCCGGATTTCTTTGCATGTGACAATGCTGGTGACGAGCTTGAAGGACTCAGCTCTATTCCCCCCAACAAGTGTGAAGCACGTACAAGTTAAGCAGATGTGAGCAGGCACTGGGAGGGGGTTGAGCACTATTTTCTTTCACGTTTTCCACTTTTCTGACTTTCTGATTGGGATTCAAATCCTGCTTGCAAGACAGACAGGTCTAGATGGCAAATATAAAGCGCAGCCCTGAAGTACTCAAGGTATCAGAAGCAGCTCGACTGTGGCAGCTACTTGATGGATATTGGCAATTTTCACTGACACTTAGAAAATCATCTCAACTCTTTCCACACTACTGAACAGTGGGGAACAGACAGACAAAATGCTGGTGTGACTCCACGGGATGCCAACAGCCTCCAGCTGTGAAGTTCTGACCTTGTTTCACTTGAACTTGAAGAATTTAGGATCCAAATCAAGCTGAAGGTCTTCCCTTTTGGAGAAAACCACAAAGTCCTGAAAAATCATAACGTGATAGAAGATCAGAAAAGGGAAATGCAAAGTCCTGCACCTGGGAAGCGATAACGTTATGCACTCGTATAGGCTGGAGAGCAGCTCTGCAGAGAAGGACATGGGGGTCCTGCTGGACACCAAGATGAACAAGAGCCAGCGATGTGCCCGTGTCACAACACAAAGAAGGTGAATGCCATCCTGGGCTGAATTAGGAGAAGTGTTGCCTGCAGGTCAAGGGGGGTGGTCCTTCCCTGCTGCTCAGTGCCCATGAGATTCATCTGGGGTGTTGGGTCCAGGTCTGGGCTCCCCAGCACACGAGAGTCACGGACATACTGGAAAGAGTCTAGCAGAGGGCTGCAAAGAAGATGAAGGGACTGGAACATCACACATATGAGGAAAGGCTGAAAGCTGGGACTTCTCAGCCTAGAGAAGAGAAGGCTCAGGGGGGATCTCAGCAATGTGTATAAATATCCAATGGTGTTCCAGGGAAATATAAAAAAAAAAACTAAAAAAGAGGCAATGGGCACAACCTGAAAACCAGGAAAGTCCATAGTTCTTCCCCTGTTGACATACACACAGGAACAGATTGTCTAGAGAGGCTGTGGAGTCTCTAGCCCTGGAAATATTCACAACCCAGCAGGACATGGCCCTGAGAAACACGACTTGATTGACTGTGCTTTAATCAGGGGGTTGGACTAGATGAGGTTTCCCCCAATCTCAGTGATTTTGTGATACGAAGCCAAAAAACTACATTAAGCAGAAAACCGCATCCCACCTGCTCAGGTCACCAGGCTCTGGTGTCAGGAGTCTTCTGTGGTTTAAAGGTTTTCTCTCTCTGTTCTTGAATATTTTCACTCATACTCAAACTTCTATGCCATTAATCTCCAAAACCGGGCCAGGATTCCTGTGCCCAAGCGCTGCCTAATATTCCCACACTCTCCGGGAGGGCTGTTGACCGTGCGATGCCAGACTCCCTGCACAGCAGCACGGTCTCCAGAGCTGCTCGTCCCAGCCAAACCCCAGTCACCGTACCGCGTTCAGCTGCTGTCCCTAATGACTCTCCTGCCCCGGGAGGAGTAGCTGATTGCACAGCAAACTGATCAGCGATAACGGGGCAAACAGATAACGAGCTGAGCCAGTCGACCTAGACCTGACTGCTTTTCTTGTCTTTTTAACAAAAAAGAGTTTACTTTTTTTTAAATTATTTTATTTTGTTTGGGTGCTTCAGGTGAAGCTTAACTGTAAAGTGCAGCCATGGAGAGGTGAAGCTTTCTCAAAAACAAACCCCCAAACCCCCTCTGTGCTCAGGGATCAGGACATGAAAAAACTCAAGTGGAAGTCAGCAAAAAGTAACGCAGCAGTGAGACCTGCCTTGCAGGAAGCCTGTAGGAGCTCAGCCACACTTCAGAGAGAGAGAGATTTGCCACCATCTGCGAGTCTGGAAAGCAAAACCCCTTCAGCCATCCTCTCCTCCTAAGCCTCGGGAAAGCTTCCCTGCTGCTGCTAACCGCATTAGCAGCTAAGAGTCACTGCAGTGCGCGCAGATGTCCCGGCTCAAAAAGGCCCTGGAGTAGAAGCCTGGTTTTCGGTGGGGCTGGGAATGTTCACTTATGTTACCTGTTTGTAAGCATTTTCAAAATAATTCAGGGGACTGAGGACCTCTGTTACAAGCTCCTAAAACTACCAAGTGCCTTGGAGAACCCCAGGCTGCGGTATTGCTGCATTGATTTGTTTTACATTGCAGTGGCGGGGGGTGCCACCAGAGAAGCAGACG
>NW_010411007.1:0-10700 GCF_000710305.1 Buceros rhinoceros silvestris | reverse complement strand
TGCCCCCAGAGAAGCAGACGTGTACAGCCACTGCTTGGCACTGGAATAGAGCAGTTTGGGTTGGAAGCGACCTTCAAAGGTCATCTAGTCCTGCAATGAACAGGGGCACCTGCAACTAGAGCAGGTTGCCCAGAGCCTCGTCTAAGATGACCTGGAATGGTTCCAGGGATGGGGCTTCTCCCACCTCTCTGGGCAGCCTGGGCCAGGGGCTCACCATCTTCAGTGCTCAGTGCGTAAAAAATTTCTCCCTTATATTCAGCCAAAGTCTCCCTCTCTTAGTTTTAAACCATCAGTCCTTGTCCACACAGGGGTATGGGGTGCATACAGGGCAAGGCATATAGTAGATAAGACTTGAGCACTCCCAAAAAACTCCCTGAGCAGAGAAAACATCATCCACAAAAACCTGCACCCACAGCTGCCGCAGGCTGATGTGTGATACTATGTACAGCTTTATCTGGGAGCAGAGAGGGGGCGAAAGAGCAGAGGCAACCTAACCTGCCTGGCACTAATCTTCTCTTTGGGGTGTTATTTCTCCCCAGATATATAGTAGTCTCCTGTGAATTTAAATTGTGGGTGCTGCCAAAACACTGCGTTTCCTACTCCTCTCTCTACCCACAGTACTTTTTATAAGTCCCAATCGTAAAATAGCTGGAGACGTCTCAGTTTGTCCTTACCTTACCCCAGCCAGACAGGGAAATATTACCATTTCCACTCTAAAGGAGGACAGCTAAGGCCAAGAGACCCATGAGTCACCTTAACTGCAGCAAGGGCGCTGCTGTAGGTGCTATAACCTACGGTCATCAAGTACGGCAAAGTTTGCAGGGAAGCCAACTGTGAGACCAGCACGGAGTGGGACTGAAACATGCTTAGGGTGAGAAATTAAGGCACCCACAGCTAACGAGTTACATTCGTGTGACATCATTACAAGCAGGTACGATCTGTGTCATTCACAGTATTCTATCTAGGGCATCCCAGCCATCAGAACGGCCCATTTCTGGCGAGAAAACAAAACACCTCACACATAACAAAACTGCAAATTTCACTAGTCCAACACTTGGGATCACCTGGGTGTGAGGCAATCCAGCAGCACTTTCTCCTTGGCTGAGTGATAAAGGGAGGAATAACCAAAACTCATTTTCCAACATGTCAAAACCCAGCAAAATACTCTTCGATAACCCTTCACAGGAACGGTGCAGGCAGTCTCACCGAGTTGGGTTTCAGGTCCTTTAGGAACACCGCCTGCACTCAGATTGCGGTGAGGCATTTTGTGCATCCTCTCCCACGCTGAGCAGGGAAGAAACCTGCCACTTGCGCAGCAACAGGTTTTTCAAAAGACTGTTTTTAATAATGCCTCAAATTATACTGTGAGCATCTTTGGGAGCCAAGGGCTTGGAAAAATCTTCTACAAATACCCAAGTGAAAGTTTAGCTTCCTGAAGTGCAATTCTGTATGTGAATGAACACATTCATCGCTCCTAACGATGGAATTGGGACATCACCTCCTTTGGCCACATCCCCTGCCAGCCAGCGAACACCAGCACAGGAATCATCTGAGAAGGGTGGTCATTTCCAACACAGCCGAGCTGCTCATGAAGAACCCCTCATAGTAAATGAAGATCTCATCAACAGGCGGGACAATCTGAACAGGATTCACCTGCACTTGGCCAGAATACACTAGAGCTACCTAAAACCAAGAGAAAGAAATCCCTCACCAAAAGTCATTCCTGTGCAACGGCTCTTTGGCACGTGAACCAAACCAGTTCACTTCAGTCTCAAATTTAATGCTAAAGAACCCACTTCTGTAGTGAATCACAACTGTCACTTTACATCTTTACCAGTTATTTCAGCCTGCAGGTAAAAAGGTAACAGGGCAGAGGACTGTGAGGGCGGTGGTGCCTATGAAATCCAACCCTGTGCTGCAATAGGCAACTGCATCCTACACACCCTTTCGTGAACTGGGCGATCTCTGCCACGATGTCAACAAAACACTCCCTCCTGCAGACCTCCAGAGAGGCTGTTCAGATCCTCTGACGGTTACAAACTTCCTTTAAAGTCCAGACTTCGATCTCACAGCCGTTTTATTCTCCTCTGCACCCACCTCCAGCTTAAACTGGTCTCCCCTGCTGTCTCCTCCCCTTCCGCAGCCCTTCCCATGCCTCTTCTCGTCAGGTGCGGTGACACTTTTGTGATCCCTGTGTCTCTGCTGTGTCCCTGCTAAAGTCTCTGGGTAACTTTGTGGATACCGAATCACACTCCTAATAGGGAGCAGAGAGACTCCCATCCTGCCAAAAATAAACAGCAGTCCCGAGGTCCAGGGCTGCTGACACCAGAACAGCAACTGGCACCACCTACGACCAGCACTGAAAACAAAGAGGTTTTGTTTGAAAAGAAAGCTTTGGTTTCACCCTTGCAGACACACCCGCTGGAAGAAACGGGTGTCTGAAGACAAACTAGCATTATCGGTTATCAGCGGAAACCTACCTGCTCATCCCGAGCCGGTGATCAATCTCAGCACTACCGTCGGTATTAATCAGCACTGATCTACCTGACACATCAAATTACATCTGTGATTAAGCCCCACTGATCAATACAACTGAGAATGGCTCCTAAACAAAGCTTTACTTCCAGACTGTACTGAAACGGTGTCGTTCCTTATTTCCACTAATTTAATTAGAAAGGATGACAGATCGGTTGTTAAACCTCAAATGATTTTCTTTTTGCTGAAAGGATGTGGAACACGCAGAAGGCAACGCACCTACACTGCCATAAATCAAGGTCCCCCATTAAGGATGGCAGAGAATCTCACTTCCTCTCCGTTCTCCTTCTCGGGGAGACTGAACTCTGTTAAAATTACATTTTTCCTGACACTTTTACTAGGATTTCTTCTTTCCAGCAACACTCAGATTAAACAGTCATCACCTTCACATGATCTCTTATCACCACCTTCATTCACCACCTTCTCCCCAACAAACTTTCCTCTCATCCCCAACCGTCAGAGTTCAAAGTTTTATTTTGCAGCTATGCTCAGCTATGTTTATCAAGTTATGGAGCTCCACCCCAGAAGAACATCGTTTTTCGACCTACTTGTGCTCACACGCTGCACCTTGAACATTCCAAGGGGGAAACACATCCTATTTCAGGTGCTACGAAGTTACCTGCCCATGCCAGGTAACTTTCAAACCAGCCTTCTCCATGAGATTCGCCCGTAGTCACCCTCTGGAAAGCCAACACCTCAGAGATGCCGGTTTCCTTCTGTTGATTGCAAGGGCAGCCGTGAGTGTCTAGATAAGAGTCAGGTATCGAGCTCTTAAATACCTGTGATGTTTTGGGGCAAAACTGCTTTCCACACCATTTACACCGTAAAATTTGATTGGACACATGCTGTGGCCCTACACCTGCATGTCCTACACTGATGTCATCAACGACCACCTCTACCCAGGACATGCAGCCATAGACAACTGACATCTGGCATTAACTCAGCAGTAGCAGGTACTGATCCACGGACAAAAACCATTCCACAGTGCTCACAACAGCAATTTCTGAATCGGTCCTCTTTAGTGTCATCGAATGGTTGGGGTTGGAAGGGACCTTAAAGACCATCTAGTTCCAACCCCCTGCCATGGGCAGGGACATCAGTGACTATGGTAGTGACTGGTGGAAACGCAGCATTATCCCAGTCCACTATTTCAGCTTTCCACTGTGAAAAACAAACTCCAAAGGATATTTATGCACTTGCTAGGGCTTGGGCTTTCTGGGCTTGCAACAGGACTGAGTGTGTTTTCACATCAGAGTCGGGAAAAATGTTTTCAATGGTTTAATTCAGTTGAGAGGAAAAAAAAGTATTTTTCTTCTATTTTGAATGTACTGTATTTAATTGTATTTCTTTAAATATCCATGAAAATGAAACGAAGCATTTAGCTGGCTTTCAAAAGAATGTTTTTAACTACCCTGACTTTTGCCTTCACCAGATTCCAGGAGACCATTTCTTCAAACAGCTCCATTTAACTGCACAGGGACACTTGAAATAGTTTCCGAATCAAAGAAAACCGTGTCTTGGTAGATAAAAGCAGGGGCCAAAAGCCATCCTGGTGCTCAGCAGAGCTCCTCCAGGGATCGCCTTGGCCCCAGGATGCCATTCTATCGCTGACACGCTGTGCAGCACAGCCCTTCAGTCTGCAGCCTGACTGTGCAGGGAGGGAGGATGAGGAGACATACTCTTCCATGTTTTCCTCTTTCAGGAGGCGGGATGCAAACATCAAGCAGGATACGCATCTTCTCACCCCTTCCCCCAGCAATGCGATCCCTTCTTTCAGAGCCTGACAGCCTACCACCCGTCCCCACACCTCCGGCACTCTCAAACCCAGGATCTGAAACTTGAGAGAGGCACTTGGAGGGGGAGAGGTCCAACTCAACGCCACAACCTGCGGCTTTGACAGCACTGCTGCGGGGTGGGATGGGACACCACCAAACCCCAAAGCTTCCTTTCTCTGCCGCACTGATCTCTACAACTGAGGACTGAGCATGGGAGGCTGTGTCAAAATTTCCCAAGGGCTCTAGAGGCTGCCCACCAGGGAACTGTGTAAACACAGACCCTTCCAACATCACCCACCCATGTCCTGCCTCGCAGGTTGATCTGCAGCTCCTCTACTCACAGCAACATCCCGCGGGCTGTCTCCTGCTCTGAAGCCCACGTGCCCAATGCGTGGTGTGCCATGCTCGCTCCTCAAGGGAGGCCCAGCTCCATGGCTGCTGCCTGAGGCTGGGATGGAGAAACCTTGGGAGGCTGGAGAGCAAAAGTGGCATCCCCCTCCCCGGGCCTCCTCCCCCGCTCACCGTGGCTGCTGCCTGAGGCTGGGATGGAGAAACCTTGGGAGGCTGGACAGCAAAAGTGGCATCCCCTTCCGTGGCCCTCCTCTCCTGATCACTGTAGCAGAGAGTGGGTTACGGGGACTGGAGAGCCTTCTGGAAGGACTGCTCCATGTTGTGTGTGCTCCATGTCATGTGAACAAGGAGAGGACCTCACCCATCTGGCTCAACTTCATAGATATCTTGCAGCCTCGGAGCACACTCTTCCTTCCTCTGTTTTGCCACCAGCACAGAAGCAATTTTGGCATAGGGATAGAAGGGCAGTTCAACAGACGGAGAAGGTCACCATGACTTCCCCTGAAGCAAACCAAGACCTAGGAGACCTTCAGGCTATCAGATCCCAGAGTAAAATCGGTTAAGGCACTTCCAGTTCAGAGGGATGGATGGCTGACTCTGACTAGACACCATGAGACTCCTAAGCTAGACTTACCCAGCTGGGAGGCAGCAAGTGAGCCCCAGGGAGCTGTTCAAACTCTTAGCTGATTGAATCATGCTTTGAAGTAGCTATTTCTCTCCTTCCTAATGTAAAAGCTCAACGTCAGCTGGAGTGACTGCCCTGCTTCAGCATCAGAAACGAGGAGAAACGGCATGGGCAAGGCAATGTGAGGGTGGGTGACGTTGGCTTGCAGGCCAGGGATAGATGAGTGTCCTCGTACCTGAAGTCTGGTTATCCCCAATAAGCTCTGCCAGGCACTGGCTGCGCTCCTCTTCAATCTCCTGCATGATGCTGCACTCCGGCCGCGTGCTGGATGCCTGCAGAGACGACAGAGAAGAGGAGAGTAAGCAAACCCCACCTGTCCTCAGAGATGCATTCCTGAGGATTCAGGGCCATCTGAGCTCTCCTGGGCCGCTGCACAATGGCGATATACACCCAGCCCTGTTTCATGTTTGCTTGGGAGGAAGGAGACCAAGACCCTACTGACAAAACAGAATTTCCTCCTACGCCTTCCTTAAAAAAACAACCACCCTGATTTTTTTCTGATCATCAGGAGCAATTCCGCTTCTCCACGCTCCTGGAGCCCTCCCTGACTAACCTATCGCCAAGAGCTATCTAGGGCAGGAAGATGGCAGGTTTAATATTCACGCCAAGAGCAGTGGGATCTGTGCTAGCACGGTTTATTCCCTCCGCTCTCACACGGCCTGCCGCCTGGCTCGTGCTAATTCACAGCGAAACAAAACCCAAATCAAGTAAGAATGAACCTCTGATGCAGATGAGGAGATCAAGGAGCTAAAAAGCAAGAAATTCCCAACGACAAGAGTTTCCTCCCAAGTGGCTTCTCCTTCATCATACAATAGAGGCTATAAATGATCAGGTCATTAATCGTGGACTCCTAATGACACGTAATTCATGAACTGCCTCAGTCGTAAAACGTGCAAATGACAACTGACACTCCAGAAAAGGAACCAGGAGCTGGACAACAGGTCACAGGACACAGTGTCCCCTTGTCACCAACAGGGGCAGAAATGGAGGTCCCATTACGTATGGCATCACACACAAGCCCATCTCTTCCCAAGGGCTTGGAAATGGCACTCGGCGGGGAGAAACCTCTTCAGAAACTCGGCTGCAAAGAGACGGCGAGAGGTGAAAGGTGTGGAGAGAGCAGAAGTCTTGAGTTTATACCGTCCCTGTTAAATGCAGGAAAAGCTTCAGGGACAGATTTGAGGTCAGAGGATGAGCCTTTCCCTGTAAGAAGTCATTGGCTCCGTGTTCACTCTTGCTAGGTTTTGGAAAAAGTGTGTATTTTTATCAGAAATGGGCAGAGAAAGGGAAAAAAATATTTTCATGTCTCATTTCAAAACGTGTGAGCTATTTCTCTATCCATACACTGGCCAGACACGTTTGTAAGATGAAGGCCCAGAAATCTTTTGAAGGAACAATTGTTTGATATAAAATACCCTTTGGACTAAAATTGTAAAATAATTTAGCACGTTAAATTCATTCTCACCCTTTCTTCTTAATCCAAGCTGCTCTCCTTCCTCTCTCACCCCACGTCCTGTTCAGACTGTAATTCCCTTTCGGGTGGGAACGGGCCTCTATTGGTAGTGCATAAACAATTCATCATCAGGGTTTCTAGTCAAATTAAAAATAAAAACCCAAACACCAAAGCGGGGCGTGGGGTGGGGATTATTTGCAGCTGTCTTGGTACACAAATGTTTCTTTTTCCCAAAGGAAAACAGATCTTGAGGAATTTTATCTTGGCTCATCTAAGATACCATAGATTCATTTTATTTTGATTTACAGCACTTCTTGTCCTTTTATTTAACCATAAAAAAAAAGCATGAGGGGAAGCAGGAGAGATCTGCAGAACGCTTGCCATAAAAATAAAGACTGAAATGTTTTCAAAACACTCTGACGTTTTCAAAGGAAAGTTTAAGCTCGCTGGACTTAAACTAATACCAAATTCATCTCACGTCTATAAATAACTCTCAAGTTTTCACTTTATAAATTAATTCATACAGCTCTAACTTTGATCAGTGCTGTGTACTTCTACAATGTGTTTTAAAATTTTTTTCATGCACTAAATTTTCTACCAAGCCCATCAGCAGTACTTCACTGCCAGGTCTGCCCTTCGCTACGAATGCAGGTCTAGCTGGGTTGATCACGTATTTACCTCAATGGCCCAATATCGAGGTTCAGGTAAACCTGAGTAGAGGTGTAATTGTTAAAATCTTGTATTTTTTTCATCTAGTCCAAGAGGAAAATCATCTGTGTTATGCCAACCACCGGAAAATGAGTGTTCAATAGCGAAAACACCAAAATACAGGTGAACTTGGCTTCTGCCGGGCTGGTGCCGAGCGGTGAGCTTTCAAGCAAGGTGGGTTTTTCCACTGACTGAAGTATTTAGGTGCCAGACCCCCACTGAGCTGACAAGACAAGGCGGGATTTAGCCTCCTGAAGAGTGGTATCTAACCTTAGTTGAGGTGTCCTAGGCTATCCCTCTTGGCCAACAGCTTTCACTCCAAGGGGGACGGGCCCATGTAAGTTGTGTGTTGGATCTGCCAACCCCAAACCAGCCACCTCATATATACTGAGCTCTCTCAAACTAGATACAGTAAGTTTGCAGATGACACCAAGTTGGGCAGAAGTGTTGGACTGCTGGAAGGTCGGGAGCCTCTACAGAGGGATCTGGACAGGCTGGATCAATGGGTGGAGGCCAGTTGTATGAGGTTCAATAACGCCAAGTGCTGGGTCCTGCAACAATCCCCGGCAACACTCCAGGTTGGGGGAAAGAGCAGCTGGAAACTGCCCAGCAAAAAAGGCCCGGGGGAGGGTTGGTAACAGCAGCTGGAGAGGAGCCAGCAGGGAGCCGCCACACCTGGAATCCTGGGCTCAGTTCGGGCCCCTCACACCAGGAAGGACCTTGAGGGGCTGGAGCATGTCCAGGGAAGGGCAACGAAGCTGGTGCAGGGTCTGGAGCACAATGTGCTGAGGAGCGGCTGAGGGACCTGGGGGGGTTGAGCCTGGAAAAAACAAGGTTCAGGGGAGATCTTTTGGCTCTTGACAACCACCTGAAAGGAGGCTGGAGCTATGTAGGTGATGGTCTCTTCTTCCAAGGAACAAGAAATGGCCTCAAGTTGCACCGGGGAGGTTTAGACTGGACATGAGGAAAAATTTCACCCCTGAAAGGGCTGTCAAGTCCTGGCCCAGGCAAATGGTCGAGTCCCTGTCCCTGGAAGACATGTTGATGTGGTGCTGAGGGACATGGTTTAGTGGTGGACATGCTTAACGATTGGACTTGATGATCTTAGACGTTTTTTTCAACCTAAATGATTCTGTGATTCTATCAACAAACAAACAAAGAGTGGCATGTATCTCACTTTCTCTCTCAGGGGGACACATCTTCCATCATTTTAGCTGTAAAAGCCGTATGTTTAGTCTGAACCGATTTTTACCATTCCTCTAGTCCACCGAGAGCTAGCAGGCATCATCCTTGAAGGCTTTCACCCCACCTCACTGGCTGCAGTTGGACCAGTTTAAACTAAAACATCTACTCTTATCTGGCCCACACCAGTGATGGGTGAATTTAATGTCTAAGGACCTTTAACTGAATCAAGGTCAACAAACACACTCACATTGGAGGCCTTCTAGTTTATGGCTCATTTTCCACATGAACTAAAACAAGTAAATAAATAACCCAAACAATCACAGCAATCGTCCTTGTGCCTCCCTGCTGATAACACTAATAACCCTCACATACCGCAGCCATCATTGCTACAGGCTAACGAAGGCGGTGGGAATTAAAACAAACAACCGACCCCCCACAGTTTTGGGGATCATTCAGAAACAGAAAAGTGTGTCCTCTTTGTGGGTAGGTCATCAGGTCAGCTGGCATGATAGTGTGAGCAGAGCAAGTTCAGCTGCCTTAAATCACCTCCCAGCTGATAAGATGCGCCTGGCTGAAAGGACCCCTCAGGAGCTGCGAGTCTTGCCTCCAAGGGGGATCTTCCCTGGGACGAGAGGCTAAATAACTCTCCTTGGAAAGCTTCAAGTAGACTTTAAAGACAGCTTGGTACAAAATCACTTCACTTCTTCCTCAGCTCTGGATTTTGCTGTGTGATTTGTTTTTTTCCCTCCGGAAAAGGCAGAGATTTGGGGTTTTGGCACCTTTCACCGCGGTGGGCAACTGGCCACGCAGACATGGGCCTGAGGACTACGCTAATCCACAGTTCCCACCCAAAAAATGTAGATAAAGGGAAAGCATGACCAGCTTTGGTGAGCTCACATTACCATCAGCTAGCAAAGAGCACTCCAGCTTCCTGGGCGCACCCACCGTGGGTGAAGATGAAACTCGATCAACCCTCCTTCCCTAAGGCCTGCAACAAGATACCACGTAGAAACGGGGCTGGTTTGTCAGGGGTCATTTTTCCTGCCTACCGTCTGAAGCCCTGAGCAGCACGATGAAGGGAATGGTTCTTATGGAAGCAATTCCCTGCAGCTCTGAATTCTGCAGCAACTCTAACGTAGAATTATCCCCAAAGTCTTTATTAATGAGAGTTTTCCTTCCCGCCAGATCCCAACAATCGTTAGAGGATTACTGCAGCCTGCTACTGCAGAGCAAGCCACTGTGAACACTTCAATTAACTACAAGTCAAAGGATTGCCACAGCCCAAAGGAACCACAGAAAAGTTTAGTCTCATCTATGCTGTCATCTATGCTGGCCAGGCTAACCACGGGCCAACTC
This sequence comes from Buceros rhinoceros silvestris, assembly GCF_000710305.1. Classification (NCBI taxonomy): domain Eukaryota; kingdom Metazoa; phylum Chordata; class Aves; order Bucerotiformes; family Bucerotidae; genus Buceros; species Buceros rhinoceros. Next base: position 652 of record NW_010411007.1, on the reverse strand, counting down.
CTTTGCTCCCACGGCATCTCCTCAAAGGCAGGTGGGATTCGCAGCCACAGCTCCCGGTGAGCAGGACTATGGAACCACAAGAAGTGATGAGTCTCGGCACCCCCCTTTCCTGGGCTCACCCAGAGCTCACCGTATGGAGAGTCCAGCAGAGGGGGGACAAGGGTGACCACGGTGGTAATAGGACTTGGAGTCAAACAAGGAAGGAGTAGAACTGAAAAGCCTACAGATGATGAAGTCCCGTCCCTCACCCATTTCTGTTCAGCTCCCAGAGCCTGCACAGTAGAAACACTCCTGGTTATCGGAACGAAAATTTCTCACAACGTTACTACCTTCCCATACTTCCGTGCAGGCAGTAACGGCGTAAGACAGAGCATGAGTTGCCTTCCTGCCGTTTCTGTAACTCGACTGCAGTCACTGCTCTAGGTGGAGATGGAGTTTCTGAACCCTCTTCCATGAGGACACCAAAGGAAAGGAAACATTTTAGCATGCAGGTCTTACCTCAAGCCTCAGTAGCATAACTGGAAGGAGCTGCTTCTGGTTAGCTGCCAGAGGAGCTCACCGTTAATTTCAGTCCAGGGGCTTTCACTGATGCTCCTTATTTGTAGGAACACAGGACTGACAGAACTCCTTACACAACAACCTCGGCTTTGAC
>NW_010411006.1:94220-107177 GCF_000710305.1 Buceros rhinoceros silvestris | reverse complement strand
TATCTTGTTACTTGGCCGCCTGCCCAGAGAGTTTTGGCCTCGAACAGGACAGATTGTGTATAAACATTTGCTACTCACTACTTCGGGGTTTTTTTTCCCTTTTTTTTTTTTCATCTCCCCCTTCCCCTTTTGGTTTGTAATCATATACATATAGAATATAGTTGTGTGGCTTTATTATATATATTAAAGTTTGTTTCAGCTATCCGAGCAGACCGAGGTGTGAATTTCTTCCTTTCTCTATTAAATCCCCGCCTGTCTCTATCAGGATAGAGGGATTCCGTTAAGGTAAATCGAGGCAAATAGGTCCCTTGACCCTTAACATGTGTGTTTCTGCCTTTTTTTTTTTTTTTTAAATCAGAAAATTAAGATTACTCTCTTCTTCACCAGGAGCCAGGCTTTAGAAAAGTAATGTGATACGAAGGAAGTCTCCATCATTCATCATTTTCTCTTTTCCTCCTGCATGGAAGACATGCCACTTCAGGTGTCAATATCATAGATGTCATTACAACAAGAAGCTATTCTGAATGTGTAAATTAGTGCAGTCCACAAGTTCTTAAATGCACAAAAGTTGTGAGGTACCTCTAATGGAGAGCTCATCAATGATGGCTAATTCACTAAGCTAAGTAAGTGTATAAAGTTACACATACACGCATCATGATGTTTATTCCATTTTTTTTAATTCTCCAAATTAACACTCCACTGTACTTCTAAATCACAGAAGAAAACATCATAAAAGTAAGGGGAATCTATTTAAACAAATATATCCAAATCTGTCCTTATGGAGGGTGGTTTTATGTATTTTCATGTGAAGATCTAGCAGATAAAGTTGATATACCTCTTTCAGTCGCAAGTCTAAGAACCACCTGAAGCAGGCTCAAAAAGGATGGATTTTTTTCCTTCAATGTGTAGTAGAAAAAGATAATTCTAGCTGAAAATCAAATATGCAGCAACATATACAGGAGTATCTATGAATTATCATGTCTCTAAAACTTTTGATCTGGAAAAAAATTACTGTATAATTGAAAGTTGTGATACAGGATCATTGCCAGTCTAAAGCTCGTAAAGGATGCTCTAAGTTTTTGAAAAGACACAATGCAATGCTCCACAGATTAATGACAGGTTAGTTAGTCTCTCACCTAGAAATAATCTATAAATTCACAATCAATCACAAAGAATTTCTATTTTCTGCAACATTTATCTCTTCAACAAGACGTGTTGCATTCCGCATGGAATCTCAGAAGCAATATTGGTGCCTTGGAAAGGGTTCAGCTTATCTATCAATAAACTGACTACCACCACTAACAACAACAATCACATTTGTTCTAAAATGAATCCCAGGTTAACTGATTTAATTCTGGATTCAAAGATCAGGGGTTCATAACATAATTTTCTTTGAACAGCCAATAAGCAGGTTAATTACTTTGATGCATAGACATCAGTTTCATAAGTAGCATAAGATCAGGATCATAAAGTCTTTTCATTTTTTTGTTCTGACTATAATTTAAGGAAGAACGTCTTGCAATATAGAGAGGTAGGAATCCCCAGAGGGTGGCTTCTATCATCTTAAAATAAATACCTTTACGGGTGAGATGAAGCTGAAAGTGCCCAGACCATACTCAGACTGCAATGAAACTCTACACTTATGGGTTTAAAGACAGATAAATGAACAGCGATGTAAATTTCAGCCAACAAAGTATGAACAATGAAGAGAAAAAACCCCATGGAATATAATTATTATCAAATGAGAGCCAGCTCACCAAATTCATGATGGCCACTATTTTGCTCAAAAAAAATGTTTACAGCAAAAGAGAGACAGGAGCTCAAGATCACAATTACTCCATGCAATTTATATACAATCAAAGTAAGCAGCAGCTAGTGGTTGTTGAGAGACCATATTAAAAAGACATTAGCAAATGTATTAAAAATACAGGAACATGAATGTGCAGTGCTGAACAGCAGTGGAACAATGATGAAGTTTTATAGAGCAGTACAGAAATTTTTCCAGAAAATTAATTCTGAGGCTTAGCCTTGGTAAATTTGGTAAATAGAACTGTGCATTTTCAATTAGGAGATGGCAATAACAACTGAGGCTTCAATTCATTGGCATCCAAAATTCCAGAGAACCTCAATAAGCAATTTGTAAAGCATTCTGTAGACAGTTCATGCTGTGGTTTAGTGGGTTTTGTACTGGAGGAGGAGGCTGCTGCCTTTTTTTGGCGTAGTTTTGATAGTGGAGGATGGGGCTACTAGCATGGTCCCTGTAAGCAGCTTTGCGAAAAGAGGCCCCCAACTCCAATTTTGACTCTGTCTCTGGCTAAGACTGCACCAATTGGCACCTCTGCGAATAGACCTATTTAAGAGAGGAAACAGCTTTTGGAAGGCCTTTTCATTTTGGGGGGTGCTCGTTGATTTGGAGGGGTTAGAGTGGAAGGAGAATGACCATACAGTCACAAAGATAACCAGGAGAAGTTTGTGGAATACACACCACATAGCTATTTTTCCTTCAGTCTGTGGCAAGTTTGCTGTAAGCCGTGTAAGTCACAGAGCACTGCCGGAAAAAATGGACGGACTGCAGAGAGCTCGGCAGAGACACGTGTTTCAGAGATGTGGGGCTCATAGAAAACACAGTGATTTTGGGGAGCTGTGGTGCCAGGTCAGCTCGGCGCTGGGAAAGCCAAGCCTGGAGGCAGACCTCCATGTGAAGCAGGGACAGTCATGCCAGACTGTCTTCTGTGTAGGAGACATCATGTAGTCGCGGGGACCTGTGAGATGTTTTCCATGGAGCAAGCAGCTGGAACATCGTGGAGAGAGAGTTAAGACAGACTGGAGTCCCCATGCTGCATTTCCCCCACCCCTCCAGCACTGAGGTGGGGGTGGGGTAGTACAGCTGGGCTGGGAAAAAGGGAAGTGGTGTGGTGGGGCAGGAAATGTATATAGGATCTTGTTCTCTATTCTGTCCTACTCTAATATAATTAGTTATATTGTTGTGGTTTTGTTGTTGTGAATTAGGTTGGTTTTGCTTCCCATATTCGTGTCTGGTTTCTGCCTGTGACTGTAAGTGGTGAGTGAGGTCTCCCTTGTCCCCTGCCTTGACCCTTTGGTAGTTGTATTTTTTCCTCCTGGAGGAAATAGAAAAATAGGAAATAGACTGCATGGCTTTAGCGGTCGGCCATAACAATTTATTAAATAAATATTTTTCCAATTGGACAATAAAAGCATTAAGAGAGTTTCACTGAAATCAGAAAGGAGTAGATTTCAGGTTTTCACCACCATAGGAAATCAAATTGATGTAGTCTAAATACTGTATATGATTATGATATGAACTAAGACCTAAAGGCCTTCAAAGTTAAATATTTAAGAATAAAACCAGCTTGTAAAAGAACTGAAGTTAAACTGAAGATCATAATCTGAATACACTTCTCTTTTCTGTTAGAACTTCATGAAAGAGCATTCTGAAAACCAATAAAAACTGCACATTCAAGAAAAATAAAATCTCATTCACAAACAAGATTTGATACTTGACAGTCATTGCATGAGAAACAACTCTCCAAAAACAGGGAACAGCAGTTCAAAGGTCACTCAGAACCCATTTGTACATCTTGAAATTGTGTGAGGACTAAAGCATTTTCTTCAGTAGGAGAAGAGTATGAGGACTCTAGACAGACTGAGCAAACATATGCAGTTAAACCTGGTGGAATAATGAAGTGGATGAACTACAGCCACATGGAGACCAATAAGAAAAACATGTCCTATTAAGCACTTAGTATATTGAGCCACTAAGAATGGTAATTACTCCCCAATGTATGCTAGATTGAAGTGAACTGTTTACCCAAAATTACCCAGCATCTGTCATGTGCCAATGATAATTTTTATCAACTTTCTTAATTGAGAACAGCATTGTCACATACAACAGACTGAGGCAACACAGAATTATTTTAGCCCTCCTTCTACACATAGCAATATTTTAATTTTTTTTTAAAGAAAGCAATATTCGTGGACCTACTGGAATATAACATTTGATCCACATAACTTGATTAAAATTACACTTCTCTACATTTAATAGAAATAAGTAACAGTAGATAGGTGAAAAGGCATCACCACCAACTGCAAAAAATCACAATAATTTTAAGCTCTTCTTTTCATTATTAGTTTTTGAGGAACTAACAACAAATTCTTTCATGGGCAGGAGCTGAGTGACTGCTTATGATTCAAGAAAGCCCCACTATGTTAGGACCACATTTGTGCAAACATTACCCCTAGGAAATGGAGGGGAGTTTGGGGAGTTGTGGAGAAAGGATGAAGGAGGAATCTCTTGTAACTCTGCACTTCACTGAGTGAGGAAGAAAGGAAGGAGGAATCCAGTCAGTGTGGGGTCCTGAATCTTCAAGGCTTCTCGGAAAAGATGGTCTAAATAAAATAATACCAAATAACAATGCCCAGGACATCAAATGCTCATCTCCCCCATCCCCGTGCTTCCCATTCCTTTACAGTTATGAAAAGTTGAGGGAACGTAAATTTGTGTCACCTGAAGTACATATCCTTTTCATTTTTCAATATCCAACCAACTATAGAGATCAGCTAGCAAGGAAGCAGTGAAGTCAGTCCCTAGCCATCTGCCCTCCGTACCTGATTAGTCACAGAAAACTCCAGAAAGGAAGAGGATAGCAACCAGCATTCGATAATCTTATAGCAGAACAGAAACAAAGAAATATTGTTTCCTTCACAGAACCCAGTTGGGCCATGTCAAATCATAAATCAAAGAGAGATGAGTGTGTGCAGAAAGGCAAGGCTGATCTGAATCAAGAAGCAACTGTTACTAACTACCTGTAATAAATGGAAAAATAAAAGCAACATGAACAATAGCATTATTATGTCATAACCCAGTAAATTCACAATTCAAAGTGCACATATTCAAAACAATGCCAATAAGAAAATTTGGAAAAATATCTATATTGAAATTTAGAAATTTATAAATACCATTCCAATAGTATCCAAAGAGATATTTAACTAATATTTGTGGATCTTTTCCTAAAAAACAATATAAAAACCAGTCTTCATTTATTCTGTTAAACATACAAGATTGAGTATGAAAAAGATCCATTTTTCTAGTTTCTACTTAACTCCTAGCATTCAGTAATGCAAAAGGTGCCCTTTCACGCACACATATATGGGGGTGGTTGCTTCTATTCAAACTGAAGCAGTCATTTTCCTGTTGTCAAATATGGTAGAAGTAGCTGTAAAAACAATTTCTTTACATGTAAGTATTTATATACGTCTTCTATATTATGTCTCACTGTTTAAACATCCTGATTTTCAAACCTTCTTTTATACTTAATTTTGTTAGCCCTGTAGCCAAAGAAGCTAATAACAGAGAAGAGTGTTATGACTGTAGAGAAAAATGAAACCAGCAAACTCCTTTTGGAAAAGGCTTCTAATTAGAAGCAAGACCATAACAAAAAGAACTTGATCAGAAACAAAAAGAACAACTGTGCGAGTCATTTAAGACTATAGAAGAATACAACACAAGTTTGTTGTGCTAGCTTCTCCTTTCATCAAAGCAGCAGAAAGTAATAAACCTGATTAGAATTAAAAAGTGGCATATTTATCATCAGTGAGAGAAAAAGAACAAAACAGAGGCTCTCCTGTAAGCCCTAAGATAAAGTCTGTCTTTCATTTTTGATTACAAGTATGTGAAGACTGGCTTCAGGTAACTTGTCTGATAAGGGTTAATTACCTCTCTGTATTTTCCCTAATATGTTTCTAGGCAGAGTTGGTAGTGCTTATACAACACCATCAGCTGAATCTGCTTGCTTAGAGACAAGAAGAAATCATGACTAATCAAACTCCTGATGCTCATTAGGCATTGCACCTACTGTTTGTTTCCTGGGCTGATTTACGATGAAATCTTAGGAATCATTAGTGATGCATGGAAACACTGACATTTGTCTTTACAGCCAACTATCTTATGTACGCACTGATGTCCTTTCTGTACTTTGTTATTTTATGCAGGTCAGAGAGTCTCAAAAATGCTGTTTTCTCTGTAAGAGGCAACGCACTGCACCACTCTAATAGCTATGAGAGGGCTGCACGTTAGATGGCTGTGTAGCACATACTGAAGAGCTTACAGAGTGAGAATTGCTGTGTTTTGTATTTATTGAAATACCTGTTAATGTGGCACAGGACAACCCTGCAAAAATGGTATCAAAACAGATTTGGACATCTTTACATGGTGCATAAAAAGGAAAATGTTGTCAAACTAAAATAAGCCATCCAAATGAAGTCCTTCATCAGAAATGTAAACTGTAGAATTAAGAAATACCACATAGTTTTGCCTGTTAAGAAATACCAAATAGCATTGGCATTGGTGATACTCCGTTAAAAAAGAAATTTCTTCAAAAGTTTCTAAGAAAGCTAAATACATACCGAAGCAAAACTAAATGACTAAACACAACAGTTTTATGACACAATGGTTCTATGACAGCCGTATAAATGAACCTACACAGCTTAGCAAGTACAAGAAGGTTTCCTTAGATGCTTCTTGACAGGCAACAGGCTGCCCTCTGGAATCCTCTTTGCTTAGTATTAGGAACAGAATTACTAACACCAAGTTTCAGTCCTACTCCAATCAAGCATTTGGGACAAGTAGGATATTCGCAAGACTTTTAATATGATTAAGAGTGAAACTGAGGTCTCGGTACACAAAACAAACCTCAACATTTTTCTTCTAGCATTTCTTGTTCTTCTCCAGAAGCTGTTCATCTGATGTGTCCATTTCCCAAAGGTGATATAAGATCTTCAGAAAACAGGAAAAAAGTAAACTGTAAGGACAGGGTTCCTACAATGGATTCCTCCTGAGGTTTATGGTGTTGTCAAAAGACATACTAGTTGACTCATACCAGTTATAAAAAGAGTATGTCAGGATTAGAAAGGAGAGAAGAGAGAAAATATTATTCCACAAAGCAAGAAAATAATAGGAAAAGCAAAGTATGAGCCACCCTCTAAGAGCACTGGGGGAATCCAATGGAGGCAAAGGGGAAGGGGCCATTAGGGGAAGTGTGGACATAACTAGATGGAGCAAGAACAAAGTCAAATATATTTGACCAGACCAAACAGAGAGAGGAACACTGGCATATGGCCTGGTCTAACATTAACTGGGACTAACAGGGTAAGATACAAACTTTCAGGCCTTGCAGTCAAAGAACAACACTTCTGAAAGGAAAAGCCTCCTTAAAGCTTTCTTCATCAAATGAATAAACAACAGGCAATGGAGAGATGATGCTGAAATACTGGTTAATGAAACACTTATAGTAAATGTACAAGGCTGGGACTGCTGACAGAGGAATTTTTGAACATTTATAGTGTGCTTTAAGTGTTTCTTTCCCATACTTCTCCAATTAAACATAAAGTAGCAGTATGTAACAATGTGTTATACACATGCAGCAAAGTACGATGATAACTGTATAAAAATACTTTCAAAATTATTTATTTTCAATATTTAAAAGAGTCACACAGACATCTTCATCTTAATCAGACTTGTAGCTGTTAAAAAAAGCATACAAGATGCAGTCTGGGTCTTTGGATTCTAAATACATGCCCAGATATAATCATGATTAGGACTACGTAGTTACAGACATAGCAAGCATGATTGCATGTAATTATTATTCTCTTCTAAAAATAAATTTGGAGAGATTATTTATTGTTAAGATGTGAAGCAGGAGATACCATCAAAATTTTACCATCTAAAACTTAATATTCATGAAGTTGAGAATTAAACTAGTCTAACAAGATACTCAAATTCCAGAACTTAATTTCTTCCATATTTCTTTTATCCTAGGATTAAGCAATTTCACAAGAGAGGGTCCTCTTGCTTTCAGGAACCTTACTGATATGGTATGAACTCCCGATGCATTATTAGTGTTCTTCATCTGTATGTTATGAAAAATGCCTGCAATCAATTACAAATAAACAAAACGGGTTTTATTAGGTTCCTTTAAGCAGGTTTGAATGATGTCTGGTCAGGAATTTTTACACGTAACTGACAACTTACAACGAAGGAAAAACAGGTTTCACAAGTAAACCAGCTCAGATAGAAATCTGAATACCTTCTCTTTACCAATGCAAATTGGGAACAGTTTACCAAGAGCCTAGGGAGGACGCATTCACAATAGCACGATCTCCACTAGCTAATAGAGGAATCTCTCGCTTACAGAAACGCAAATTCTTACCAAATACTGTTTAGCTAGCGTCCCAACTTCAGTATTTTCGAAGCCTCAGTTCTAACATCTTAGAACAGGAGCGAGATTCCTTTCTGCCTCAGCTTGTCTCCGAGAAGAGACAGAATAAACTCCTTTTTCTTTTCCCTTTTTGTTGATTCTCTGATTCCTGATTCTACTGACTCTTCAACAAGTCTCCCATTTTTACAGTAGAACAAATGTGGTCAATTATCAGAAATGGAGTGCAAATGAGTTTTCAACAAAACTCAGACGCACAGGCACCTTCTCCACAGGGATTCAGAGCCCTGCTTTGTGCAAACTTAAGGGCATAAGTACCTGCGAAGGTAGAAGGATGGCTTAGATCCTTATCAGGGCGCCTGTTTGTCTCTGTCTTTGTTTCAACACAGGAAGGGTAGTTAATAACCACCATGCTGCGTAGTTACTTAATATCATAATTTGTTTCATGCAAGTATTATAATAAAACTTGATTACTACACTAGTTGTAGAGTTCAGGCGACCACCTGCAGCTACCACCAGGAAATCACTTTTGAAAACACTCAAATTCATCTTTCCCATCTTATTCCATTCTTCAGGTCAGTCTTCAGACTAGAACTGCCTTCAGTCATTCTAGTCACTTTCTTGTACACTTAGACTCAATTTATATCTTCCATCTTTCACCTTTCCTGTTTTTCCTAATTATTGATCCAGTTGTCTCATCTTTTTGTTTTCTTATCTATTTTTTCATGATGCCATTTTAGTCAGACTTTGATATTTGCCATCAACTTTTTGTTTCAGGATATAAATGGATTAGTGTTTTTTATTTTTTAAGTTTCTTCTGCAAGTTTATTTCATCTTCTTGTTTCTAGGCAGTTCATGGTGCTTTCTTAAAACTGCTCCACCCGTACAATGTTTCAATTAACAAGCAACTGAAGTAAAAAATTCCATCTCATTTTCTGTTGCTTCCAAATTATTCTCTGGTAAAGACAAACATTTTTCTCTTTTTTCCTGTGGCCTCTTGTTCAATTTTGCCAAAATAGATGAACATTATTCCAAATTTGTAATAATATAAAACCGGGTGTCTAGAAGTATCAGTAATGGAAGAGAGACAGAGAACAAATTTTATTTAAAATAATCCAAATAAATCTTTGCATTCAGGGATAATTTATCCACCCTTCAAAACCGGTTCAACTTCATTCATTTTGTGACAAGCTGTGCTGAGATAAGACTCTGGTCTGCTCATCAATCTCTTAATTTGCAGGCAAACAATCTGATTCTGATCACAGGTAAGACTGGACTACTCACCAGGCCATAAAACCAATTAAATAGGGGCCAAATTAAAGTTTCTCTTGTTCTCCACATTTGCTCCTCTACCTGCAGGGTAAGAAAGAGAGGATCCATCTCTACTATTCGCCTCCTGATTCTTTTACACCTTATGCCAGCATTCAAAAATGCCACACATTCTTCATTTAGTATATTTTGTTAGAATTTGGAAGATTTAGTAGATTATTACATATATGAATCTACTGGAAAGTCGAGTGTACAGAGATAACACTCTTGACATACATATAATTCCATCTCTAGTGATTTTCTCTTACGGTGTGAAGCTCAAGGAAAAAAGTAACTTTTCCATCTTCTATAGTTTTCCTCTTCCACTTCACCCTCACTATTCATACCAAAGACTACACTGTGGAACTTTCCATTATCTTTTGACTTGATTGCAAGTTACTTCCTACCTCCTTTATCTTCTGTCATTTAACAATGTTAATTGGTACAAATTTAGGACAAACTGGTACAAATCAAGACAGAATCACTCACTGAGTCAGGGATCCAAATGTGACAAACAATATTTGACACAACTTTGGCTGTCAGAAATTACTTGCTTTCTTCCTTGCACGAGCTCTCCATGAGGGTCAGTTCTTAATACTTGGAAAAATTATTTAACTATTTCAAATGTAAATTATATTTTAACTTCTATTAACCGTTCTGATCTTCAGGAAATCCCTTGAGTCCAAGGGAATACAAAATTTTACTTCCCCTCACCCCCCTCCCCCAATGTTCAAAACATCTTAAAAGTGAACAAAACACATATCCTCTTTTAATTATTTACTTAATCATGATATAAATTCACAGATCATCATTTTCTATTTTCAGACAAAAAAAATATTGTTGATACATAAAACAAAGGCATGGAAAGTCCAAGGGATTTTCTTCTTCCTTTTCAAAGTCCTGCAGAAACATTTTCCATTATTTCTATTAAAATTTATTTCCCACCATGCACACACACAGATGATTATGCTAATATTCCTTTCAACTTTTTTTTTAAAGAAAATTGGAAATGTGGAGTCCCTAATTGTGACTGATACAATTTACATCCTTTCCTGTGCATTTCTTTCCTTTTTATTATTCTATGTGTGTCAGTCATCAAATGAAACAATCTAGTTTTTCTTCTGTCTATCAATCTCCCTATCAATCCACCTGCCCTTGGCTTACAGAAAGATACAGTTTTGCCTCTAAGGCATAAAATTAAATGTAAAAGTCATTGATGTGCTATATGCTACTAAAAGTTATTTGTCTTTGTTAGTGACAGAAAGCAACAGTATGTATTATGTTCAGCAGTTGTTGTTGTTGGGTTTTTTTAAGTCTACCAACTACCAATACATACCCTAAAGTGATGGTATAAATAATACTACTTGTATATTTACCATTTGGGTAAAACATTACATTTAAAAATTCTTTTCACAATCACCAGTTTTAAGATTTAGAAAATGCAAGCCAGGCAAGTTCAAATGCTTTATATGATCTTCAATTCTACATTTGAAGAAATAAATATCATAGAACTGGCAAGTTTAGATCTATTTGTTACAGGAAAGGCCTAAAAGACTGTAATACAACATGTCTGTACTGACTGAAATAATAAAATTTCTGGACCAATTAAGAATCCATACCTCTGACTTAAGAATGATACTGGTTTAAAACTCTGTCTTTTTGAGAGAATCAGTCTGCTTAACTCTGATCTAGACTGAAAATACATTAAAGCATAGGTATTTTCCATCTTTGCTAGGCAGTTTAAAAAGTGTCCTAAAAAGAGCACCCTAACATTTTCATTCAGTTATTCAGCCCTTAGAGTATCCATCTTAGCTATTGAAGTGAATGTGGGACAAAGGGGAAAACTCTGAGGGAGACACTAAGACTCAAAAACCAGCTAGTCAGGACGGCAATCAGTGTATTTCCTCTGGGCTATGAGCAGTTAAGTACTTCCCTACCCTAACCTAGTATTTCTTAAAAATAACATAACATACTATAACAAACCTTAACATGCTGAAACATTTAAATACCTTTAGGGATCTGGATCTCAGTCTCTGAGTGCCCCCATTATTTTCCAGTTACAGATTAAGAATATTGCCCACACCAAGAGACATACAAGAATTACAAGGCACACACGACTCTTTTTTTAATAAAAGCATTTTTTTCCCCCAGATTGTCAAACAAAAGCACAAGAGTTCTATGGGAAACCTGTCCCTTTAAAACGGTCTCTGGGGAAAACGTCGTCTCTGTTGACAGGTAACATTTGCCCTTTTCCCTAGGAAGTACACTTAGTCAAGAACCTAATTCCGTCTTTGTCAGTAAACTGTTGACAGACATATTGACTGTCTGACTCACTATCTGGCAAATACTCTGGAAAGAGAGCCAACAATTTCTAGAATAAAAAATGTATGACTAAGGTGGCATGAGTTCTTAAGTCCATTAACAATCCACGTGCACTACAAAATGGTATGGATGGAGGGGTGTGTGCTGTATGCTCTCTAAGTAAATACCTGATACAAAAGAAAGTTGTTTTGAAATACACAATGCCACTATTTTGTATCTTCAATACAAAAAAAAGGAGGCACCAATTTGTGAGAGTTTCAGAGCCTTGCAGGACAAGTTCTGTGACAACGCCAGATCCATTATAACTTGAACTCCACTATTGTTTCCTGAGAGAAAGGCAATGATCAACAACAGCCTGTATTTTTCATGTACCTGAGGATTTCAATTACATCCCTCAAAAACAAACAAGGAAAAATCAAGGAAGGTGCTAAGGACACTTTCATCTAAAAGCTTTATTCTGCTTACTACTGGAAAGTTTTGCCAGGAGCAATAACTTTTACTCTCTCAATTTTCATCCAGTCTGATCCTAAATTCACATTGCTTACCCTTCAGTTATTTCTTGTACTCAAGTCAGGTTTTGTACGCACCCTCCTGTTCTGTTCCTGGGCAGCCACTGTGCAGCCGAGAGAACTTTAAGCAGGCCCGAAGGGTGCACTCATACCTTGCAGTGAGCGTGGGGAAAACCCTTCCCAGATCTTTGTTCGCGAGGCAGCCACTGTGCAGCCGAGAGAACTTTAAGCAGGCCCGAAGGGTGCACTCATACCTTGCAGTGAGCGTGGGAAAACCCCTTCCCAGATCTTTGTTCGCGAAGCCAAGCCATGAGTGAATGAATCATTGGGTATTAGCATACATGGCTGTTTTCAGTTGGTTTCCCAACAGTTCTGTGAAAGGTGGTCAGTGAAAGCTTCTAACTCCAGTTCACCAAATGTGAATATGAAATAAAAGACAGGTATAAATTTTCCTATTATTTTAATTTTTTCCTATTATCAGGAACGAGAAAAGACACCAGATCTCAACCAAAAAAACAGCGATTAAGTGCAATTTGTATGATTACATAAAAAATTTCACCCTCCAGATGTCAAAATGAAACACCAGG
>NW_010411006.1:89949-94105 GCF_000710305.1 Buceros rhinoceros silvestris | reverse complement strand
TTCAGCAGGTTGAGACACTAAATAAATACACTGGATATATTCACACATTGTGCTGCTATAAAGAAAGTTTACTTTGCCTCACGTGAAGAAGTCAAACAGCCAGTCTTGACTCAGGGATTACAACAGACCTGATAAAACAACATAGGTGTTTCTAGTGAGGAGGGACAGTTCACAAGGAGGGAGTCAGCAAGACTGCTTCCTGAGAAGGTCAGAGGCAAAAAAAAAAAATTAAGGAGTACAAAACAGATGTAAACAGAACTCCTGGAAACACCAGGAAAGACCAGCTGTAAAAACCACATGCTTCTCCAGGAACTTATTCCCTTTAATGAATGTGATTTAAGTAAAGACAGTCTTGAAATGTGGTGGTTTCCTGAAGCAACATGACTGAACACAGAGGAAAAGGAGGAACTCATTTAAGTTTGATCGTGATAAAGTATATTTGCATCCTCTCATTTCTTCATCCGTATATTTGATTGCAAATGTGATATGCTATATCAAACCTTATTAGTAACTGGATTAGACTGGTATTCTTGTCTTAAATTGGTTTAAGAGTAGTCCCCTAGCAACTCTTCAGCCTAACTGTTTTGCAGAACATCGCACGTGGTGATCCTTAACACCTCCTACATGCTCCCCAGCTAGTTGGTGCAGAGTATGCAGAAGGTAGCAAGACAGGTCGTTGCTCAAAGCTTCATTGCTTGGGCTTGAGAATTACAATAACAGGGGTCATAAAAAGTAATACTGATTTATAGAACTGCAGAAGATCTTGTCATACCTGAAATTTTGCAAATGTACTAACAGGCCTAAAAATATCTTTCTGAAAACACTGAATTACTTCTGTTGGAGAGATCCAGGGGCCAAGGATGTATTATTCAATTAGTGCTTGGCATCAGAGTGGGAGGGGCAGGAAGAAACAGTGGACATCAGCAATATCCAGGATGTGTTTTCCAATATAACAGTAACAGACTTGTATTCCCTTCCTCATTTTTATACTTCCTTATTATGACTTTTTCATTGAAATTGTGTTTTACAATCTTACTTTGGATAAAATCAGCAGAAGACTTAATTCATGGACTTGACACCAACATATTGGCATCACAGTAAACCTCTTTCTGATTTTAATTCAGACTAGTTCATCCAGTATGCATCTACATAATTATAGATAACCAATGCATAAAAAGCTGATTTTTCTATAACTTTATAAATGTAATATGAATATGAAGAAAAAAACCCTATGCTTTCACATTCAAAGGGCATGACAGACTAACTTACCAGTTGCCACCACCTCTGAATTCTTTCCCCTAAAGCCTCATTTATACTTGCTTCTTAGATTTTATTCAGGTACAGAATTTGCATTTAGATTGCTCTCTTAGAAGAAAAAAACAAAACAAACCCATTCTGAAATCCTTAGACTTCTTTTAACCTTAATGCAGCAACAATCACGACGATTGCATGTGGCCAAAAACATTTCAGCATATCAAGCTGCATTTCAGTATTCCTCATTTAACCAATCGAATGTCATTACCTTCAAGTATTATTTTGTCCCTTCTTTATTCACACTGCAAACAAGATAACAGTGGTCAAGATCATATTTTGTGTTATGAAAGGTTAGGTAATATTTCCTTCTATGCTAAATATATAGTTAGTAAAATCAAATAAACTTACAAAGATAAAAAGAAATGTGTGATATTTAACAAGAGAACAATCTTGAACTATTAGAAAGTCTTACAATTACTGAAATTAATACAATTGCAGGATGAAGCAGCAATAAACCTATAACTGCAGAATTTATATTGGAAATAAACAGCAGACTTACCATGTTTTGATTTAATTCTTCAAATGTAGACACACTATAAGCAAGGCTAATGGTGTAACCATATGATATTACAAATACAGTACATAACTTCTTGTAGTTCCTATAAATTCCCTCTAACAACTTTTGATCCCATTTTTAGCAATGGAGGAAATCTGATGGCAGATTGGGTTTTGGGTCACTAACTCAGCATGAAATTTCCATCGATTAATTCTCAGCATTATTTTTTAAAAACAGAAGTAAACCTCTTAGAACGTCCTTCAGATGCCATAAAAATAGCCAGCAGATTGTAATATGCTTTTCTACCATTTCTAAAAATTCAGATATGCAACACCAAAAGAAGAAAACCAACTCAGAACTCCTGCACTTAATTATTTTGCAGATAAAATTTCTAGCATTGCAAGCAATCTTTTGGAGAATACTACCTCCTTTAAAAATAGGTAAGGGATTGATAACCTATTAAAAGCCTAAACTAGGATTTCTTACAAATGTAAACACAAATAAAATTCTATGAAGCTATTAAATGAACTTTTAGTAAAAGCTAAATATAAAAAGTGGCAATACAAACATCCGTTTGCAGGAAGACCCCTTCCTACAGAAATGCTGGCCATTGAAGCTAGCAAAAGGATGAGTAGCGAGAGGGATTATGTACTTTTTAAAATGGCTAAGTGAGCATGCACAGCCGCATGTAACTGCCTTAAAAACTGCCTCCAAATCTATTGAAATCAACTGGAAACTTTTGTCCTGA
Organism: Buceros rhinoceros silvestris; assembly: GCF_000710305.1. Taxonomy (NCBI): domain Eukaryota; kingdom Metazoa; phylum Chordata; class Aves; order Bucerotiformes; family Bucerotidae; genus Buceros; species Buceros rhinoceros. The sequence goes on along the minus strand of NW_010411006.1, from coordinate 91,547 downwards.
ATTCTGCGTTATCTGGATTAACTCCACAGGCTCCATCTCACCGTTGGGGCCCACATGGGCCAGCAGGCACCAGTTGCCCTAGGCAGCCTGTAGCCTTCATTCTCTGCAACCATGCCCTCCCGCACCATCCCTGCAAATGAGATGACTGCAGATGAATAACCTATGTCTCTTGGGTAAACTTGAGGGTTGTAGGCTGGTCAGGACAACTGGATCCTGCTGGTGAATGCAGGGCCCTGGTGGCTATAATGTGCCAATGATGAGAATGACATAGAATTATCCCCTGGATCTATGCTTCTCTCTTATGTCCTCTGATTTAAAACAATGCTCTGAAACAACAAGTTTAATAGTAATTTAATTTTTTTAATCTTATCTAGAGTAAGCTTGCTAACCAAATTCACATTCTGAACACATCAAAAGAAAATATTATTTATAGCATTATTAGTTGTACGACAAAAGGCCAACAATGAACAAGAAGCTTCCAGCCACCACGCCCTTGTCTTCCACTTGAAAACATAACATTTGTTCAGTGCTGTTCACTGTTCATTAATGGTTCTGCTCACCGTCATCAGAGCATGGTTGTACAAGCCATCACTACATGCCGGACACCAAAATGAAAAGGAAACCTCTGCTGTACCTAATCAGGCCATCCCTTGTGTATATAATTACCAAAGGAATACAGCAATAGCAACTAAGTTAAATTTCATGGTAAGTAAAACTTACCTTCTTAGTCTTACTTAGTCTTCTCAGACTGGGATAAAACTGGTTTGAACACATGCCATGTGTTGCATTTGGCACAGAAGCATCTACAACACAGCTTGCTAAAAGTACTTCTCGCTCTCTCAAGTGGAGAGCATTTATCAGAAGTAGCAGTCACAGATTCTGAAAGTTATAAAGCTGTCAAAAAAATGCTAATTTAATCAAGTGCAGATTTCCATAAGGTAGAAATTCACCATTATCTCGACATGAGTGCTTCAGCAGTATTCAGGACTAGATGTATATTATGCTCCACATGAGATGATACTTCACCAAAGATTCATCTTTCAAATAAAGCAACACAAGTACAGAATAAACGGAGCCACAGATATTAATACAGTGCATGTGATAGCTGATGGGTGACAATGACAAGGCTACCAAATATTCTGAAATCTGATCTGTGTCATATAGATTTTAAAAATGAACCTTACAAGGTGACAAGGCTTGTCCTCCACCAACATATAAGTAATTTTACTCATCAATTTCATCCAGTAATTTTAAATTCTACAGTTGCACTGTTGCACTCCAGTGGTGCTGGAGATTTTATGTAATTTGGATACAACATAATCTCAAGTATCACAGAATCACATTTAGGTTAGAAGAGATCTTTAAGATCATTGAGTCCAACTGTTCACCCAGCACTGCCAGGGTCCCTAAACCATATCCCCCAGCACCACTTCTACACATCTGTTAAATACTTCCAGGGATGGCGACCCCACCACTTCCCTGGGCAGCCTGTTCCAGTGTTTGACAACCCTTTCTGTAAAGAAATTTTTCCTAATATCCAACCTAAACCTCCCCTGGCACAACTTGAGGCCATTTCTTCTCAGTCACTTGTCACATGG
>NW_010411006.1:41265-89252 GCF_000710305.1 Buceros rhinoceros silvestris | reverse complement strand
GAGAATCATCCCTGCTGGCCACACTATTTCTGATACAAGCCAGGATGCCATTGGCTTTGGCCACCTGGGCACTCTGCTAGCTCATATTCAGTCGGCTGTCAACCAGCACCCCCAGGTCCTTTACCAGCAGGCAGTTTCCAGTCACTCCTCCCCAAGCCTGTAGTATTACAGGGGGTTGTTACAACCCAAGTGCAGGACCCAGCCCTTTGCTTTGTTGACCCTCATACCACTGTCCTCAGCCCATTGATCCAGCCTGTCCAGACCCCTCTGTAGAGCCTCCTGACCTTCAGGCAGATTGGCATATCCACCTAACTTGGTGTTATCTGCAAATTTACTGAGGTGCACTCAATTCCCTCGTACAGATCGTTGATGAAGATATTTATTGTGGTTTAGGATTTGAAGCAGTTTTGGTAGTGGGGGAGGAGGCTGCCACTTTTTGTGCATTTTCCATAGTGGGGGAGGGGGCTGCTAGCATCGTCCCTGTAAGAAGCTTCAGGAAAAGAGCTCCCCCGGTTCAGATTCAGCCCTGACTCTGGCAAGGCTGCGACCATCTTTACTACTTGCTTGCTAATTTTTTAGTACTGCTTCATTTCAAAATGAGACTAAAAATCCAGAAAGTTCCCATGCACTGCAGCAAAAAGCTGCAATCTGTGACCTGAGATTTCTTTTTACAAATCTCTATTTCCTATCCATTCCATCCCTTAATCAAATCTGCAACTGACACTTCCAATTTCTGATTAAATATTCCAATTACTCAAACTTTTAAAAGTGCCCCAAAGAGCAAGAAATTCCTCTACCTGCTGCTTTATTACTTTTTCTCACTTTGAGACTCACTCTTAGCTATTAATAAAACAGTTCATCATTTAATTAACTGGACTGATTGGCTGAAGACTTGCTTAATAAGCAGACAGTGATCCAGGTAAGCTGACATGAGATCTCTTTCCTAGTGTAAGTTCTTTAGCCAGCTCCTATGAACACATGTGCTAACACACTGTCTCAATGCAGAATCTTAACATGCCAGCTGCAGAGGGCGAGCTACTCCTACCTCCAGAACAGAGGCAGCTCTAAAGAACTTGTGCTCCGGAATTATATGCAGGAAATTTTCATCTATCACAGCACTGTTAATTAGCCTGGTGTTTCTACAGTAGAAGGCTTGGCATTTTTAAAATACACAATTCTATTTGCACTGGGTTAACTTTGTTTTTATTTGGGAGTGCAGGTACCTCTCCAATGAGGTAGAAAGCTGTGCTTAAAGAGTTAAATATAAATACAAGTTCAGAAAAGAACACATCTCAAGGGCTAGCAAGAAACTTCAAACTTAAACAGGTGAAGTTCAGCATTGTCCTAGAGCAGCAGCAACAAAAAAAAAAAAAAAAAAAAATCAGGATTTACCTTATCAGATAACATCAAAAATCAGAAACAAAGGTACAAACAATTAATAGAAAAAGCCCAAGTCCACGTACTCGGCTGAATAAAGGAAACAAGGGAGGATCTGTGGAGCCTCAGGGCTTTATGCCAAAAAAGTACTTAATTACTAATTCTTCTGACGGCAAAATGGACACAGCTTTCCCTGGAGCAAAACCTTTTTATTTATTGTTTTAAAAATTCAATGACTGCACAATTATTTACTTCAGAGTTTCTGAGTCTGCTTTTCTTCTTCCTAATAATTGTGAAGAAAACATTTACTTTTAACAGAACTTTGATTCAAGAATAAAGAAGGACTGGTTTTCATCTCAGTAATTTTCTTCTGCTGTTAAAATAGTCTTGGAATGCTTTGGAATTCTAACTTCCTTCACAGGTTAGCTTCCTAATATACCTAGTACAGATATGATAGAAACAATAAATCATATTAATTTAGAAAAATACAGGGATAAACATATGCGTAACGGTTTGTTGCAAAGATTTTATTTAAAAATAGCACATATTTGAACTGGAAACATCTTTAAAGCAATCTTTTAGAAGAATTTTATGAGATCCACTATGTCTCAGAGTGGAATCTTCTAGATTCTTGAGAATGAGTGTGTCTCTTTTAAAGTATTTTTTTAATATTTATTGGCTAGTGCAATCCCAAATATTCAGAATGCGTTTTTTAATTCTTATGTTTGCTGCCTCTGTTTTGCATTATAAAGCAAATATTTTAAATGTTTGTGAATGACCATTTTTCATACAATACTATTAGTCGAATAGAGTACAGAGTATGAACTGACAAGTGTTCAATATAAAATGAGAACAAGGTGTCAAACATTCTTTATGAATGTTTGCATTGTATTTCTAATCCCCGTTCCCAAATGCAAAATGACCTACCCTTTAGCACCTGCAAAACCATGTGTATGAGAATTCCTTTTGACTTCAACTAGACTTAATTAAATTGTCATTTACTTACTCACAAAATAATACTAGCAATTGCTCATGGGATAAAATTTTCCAATAATACAAAAGGTAATGGACTTAGAGTGAAAACTCTAAAGGATCTGAAAAATGGATGTCAGAATTCCTAACATCCAGGACAGACAACAATTTTTGAAATACCTCCTTCATCTTTACATGGGGAAGCATGGTATCCTTGATGGAAAGGAGCAGAAGTCCTGTGATGGGCTGGGAAATGATTAAAGGGGAAAAGACTGGGACAGCCCCTTCAAAAAAAAAGGAAAAGCTCAAGAAAAGAATGAAAACATCATACTGTTACATATTAACACTCAGTTATCCCAAGTGACAACTGAAAATGGAGGCTTAGTCAAGCCATGTTCCTTTCCCTATGTCTTTCCTCCTGAATGTCTAGGATAAAATGTTCAGAATAAATAGATAATTCTTGTGTCTGCACACAAAGGCAGTTGGATTTTTAAGAGGTGCTGCAACAGGAATTTTGCACACCCCGCCTCCCCGCCCCCTCCCAGAACATAAGAAAAGTTTACCTCCTTCCAAGTCTCAGATTTCTGAGTCTCTCAGTGAGTTCTCATTAATATGTCTATGCACATTCAATACAAATCTGCTGCAGCATACTCTAATCTTCTGTTATTCAACATAATAATGACATTTAAAAAAACCCCAAAAAGTAAAATTATGAAAGAGTAATTGTCATTTGAGGGGGAAAAAAAGGTATGATGAATGCAATGTTTTAAGCTCCAGGACAGAAAACGCTAGAGACTTTTAAAGGCCCAGGGGATTAAATCCTCCCTAAAAGACAAACATTTTAAATAACACTAGGGAAAATGAAATACATGAAAAAATTAATTAAATATATAGTGTATTTCTCTAAGTTTTAGGTAAAGTTCCATGTTCATTACTCGCAGAAATTATTCCACTGAATTGCTGAAAAACTCTGTGTATTACTTAACATGTCTATGGCCTCTAGGGTTTTGCTTTGAAGGAGAGTCTTAGAGAGGGGTGATTTGCAAGAAATCCATAGATAGTTCTTTCCAACGGGGAAAAAAAAAAAACAAACTGTTAGGAACAGCAGTGAGAACTTAGCTACTTAAAAAACAATAAAGAACTGTTCTTGAATGCAGAGATAGCCTCTTCAAACCAACTGAAGTAAGGTTGCCTAATCCTGTTAGAAGCTGTGGAAGCCTCCTGAGAAAGCAGCACACTCCAGGTTATATCACAACCTAGGCTCTGCCTAGGAAATCACAGTTTAAACTTGATCTTTCTGTGTCCAGGAGGACAGATGCCTGTGTGTGCAGGCACACGTGGGTTGGGGACAACTGAATTCAGGTTTCTGGCAAAGTCAGGAATCTCACAAACACTCCCTTGCCCCTGTTCTTTTTCGGCACTCCTCCAGTTCCTAATCATTCTTCAGGATGAGAAGCTCCTAGCTCCAGCTGCCTACAGGTTAAGAAGTTCATCTGAGGCTACCACTTAAGACATCCTTCTTCTTGAAGAGAAACAGGTACCTTCAGTAGACAACTGGCTCCATTTTAAGAAGGTGCTAAAAATCATTAGGATTAATTATTCCATAAAGCTGCACTGCGCACTAAGGAGTCCAGACGAACCATACTTAGCTACGTGTGCAAATTCTTGACAGAAACCAGTTCAAGACTAATGTCATCCTTACTAAATTACTCATTCCTTGCATGTTGCATATCTGCTTTAATTTTTTTCAAAGCACTAGTGCTATAGGCCATCTTCCATTTGCACTGTCTCCTGTCTCACTTATGAGCTCCTACACTATTTCTTTTGATACTCCGCAAACTACCCTCTCATCCTCATTTTCCATACATACACTGCTTAATATTTAGATGTCTCCTCTGCAAACTCACTCCACCTTTATGCGTCCCCTGACCATTCCCTTCCTTTGTGCTTTGCCATGACAGTCACAAAGCTATTCTGCTTTCTACACATAAGTGGCTATCCGAGATACACCTAATAAGTAACCTAAGATCAAATCTTTAAATAAAAAAGTGATGGGGTGGATGACAAGCTGTTACCTATCTTCTGACATTGGCTAGAGAAAAGATACCTATACCAGAGGAACAAGTTTTCATTAGTAGTTCTATGTATCTTGGATGTGCTTTAACTCCCATTCAATTACTGGTGCAATCGTCAGTTTGATAGATCAAAATTCTGCTATTGGTAATCATGCTCAAAAATCATGAGCCCTAAATCCAAGTTCTGTAGCCTACATTTTTTTAACTAGTAGCTTCTGTAGAAACGACTGCCTTTCCTCATAGTGCAGTACTGATTAGGCTCAGACAACTCAATTATAATTCATGTCTTTAGAACAACGTTGTGAAGAAAAATTAAATTAAATCCTAAATCCACCCTCAGCCCTTCTGAGCCTGGAAATATATCTACATTATTCTATGCACTTTTGCATGGAGGTGGAGGTGAGGATTATGGAGGATCAAAACTGAAAGCGAGAATCTCTCCTTTGGCAATGAAAGAATTAATCTTGTCCTATGCCAAAAGAATGGCTGACTTATCAAACGTAGCTGTATAGAAGAAGCTTGGACTTACAGACAATGTAAGATTTCATTTCATTTAAAAAAAAAAGGTGAGGGTGAACCCAGGGGCAAACAGCAATTTTTTTGTCAAAAACTGATTGGAAATTAAGGATTTTATAATACCTTGAAATAGAAATACTCTCCTCCTGTCCTTTACCAATTTTCTTCTTTGTTTTACCTTTCTTTTTTAGCTTACAGATTTTTTTTTTTTATGTGAAAAACATGCATGAATTGAATGGTGATAAAACACTGAAGACAGTCCCTCAGGAAGAAGAAACAATATGCTAGAATATAATTTTCTACTAAAAAAAAAGCTAGGTAGTAAGGTCACTCAGATACTCTCCATCAAATCAGACAATTCATGAAAGTTACCTTTCTTTTTGTAATCTGTATTATTGAGCCCTCCATTTTATTCCTCCCCTTCACCGCTTTGTGAGACTCCTGCACATTTCTATTATTATGGGGTTATGGAAAGAAAGGAAAGTTCCCTTATATATCACATATCTGAAAACAAAAGGAAATCCTGCAGCTCCTTCAGATATGCCATCTCTTAATCCACTTCCTGCTCTGGATTGTCTGGTTTTGTTTTAGTTTGGGGATTTTGGTAACTTTGGGGTTTTTTTAATCGAGGAACTGGATAGTAAAAAAAAGAGAAAAAAGATCAACAGCAAAGGAAACACACTGAGCAAGTGGTGAATCTAATTCCAACATCATGGCTTTTCTTAAAGGATGTTAAACAGATGTTCCAGTTTAAAAGAATGTGAATAAAACTCAAAAAAGAATACTGTTCACACGTGTTTATACAAGGAAAGTCATTAACCAGTAACTATTAATGCAGTTGGATGGAACCAGTATTTATCTCTTATATTCCACAATGATATTTAGGAAATGCAAATGTTACATTCACTGATTTGTCACCCATTTCAAAACCGAATACAGTAGAAAATACTGCCGTGTATTAAAACATAATTTCACTGAAGTTTCATTAAGATCTGTAGAATTATAAACTTATTGAAATTCATAAAGGAAATAACTTTGTACGTTATATCAAAAAGCACGTATTGAAAGGGAGACCTGAAGTTAATTATATAGTGAATTAATTACGTTGTTTTCAAAAACACAGTACGAAATGCTTGAATTATAACAACAGAAAACAAAGGAAAAAAAACTAAGGAAATCAGAATAAGATACATTTAGAAAAATAAAATAATAGAACAAAGAAGCCCAAAAAGTGACATCAAAAGCAATCTAGAGTTTGAAACTGTTGTAGACAGCCTGACTCACATCGGCAGTGAACTACAGAGTATTATTCAGATGAGAGATGGTTTGAATAAAATATACGTTATATAAACATGACAGCGTGACTCAATTGTTGTGAAAACAAACCTGTGGTCTGTATATCACTTCTTAAAGAAAGCAGTTCAGCTGGGGAGAGTTGAGGGGAGTATTGGGGGTTTTGTTTCTTGAAAGCAAGCTGTGCAATTTTGGAGAACACGTGAACCGTCACTTACTGAGGGTTACATTGCATTTCCCATACCACAACAACATATTTTAATCACGAAGCCTGACAGGCTTTCCATGACCCAGCTTCAAGTGAAGGAGGAGTTTGTATAGTGATCACTGTGTGCTGTTCATTTTACATTAAAGTCTGATCATCTTTCTCACTGTATTAAATCACTTTTTGAATATGTGGGAATTGCCAAATATTCTGTGGCCTCTCAAAATACAAACAGGTGTAGAAATACACCACACTTTAAAATGTTGCATCAGACAACAGACCATGGCTAAGCATGTCACTAGCTTATTTTTAATTATCACTAGCTTATGAACACATTTTTCCTATTAGATATAAAATGTGCACCTTATGCAAGTTTTCTTTATACTTGTTTTACATGTTTTTCACTACATATTTAAGGTTACAGAAAGAAAATAACCAGCAGTAGATAATGTGTTCAACAACTAAACCCAATGTATTTCAAATTATAACAAGCATCTTTAAGGAACTACCTCAAATATTCTACATTACAGAAAGACATGACTGGATGGGATTAAACTTTGGCCATTTCTTTTTATGATGATGGCAATAAGTCTGTGCATTGTTTGGTATGTTTAGCTCCCAGTTACTTCCATCCATTATTGCTACCAAATACATGCTAATCCAAACTATTCTGTTTAGTTTGACAGAACATTAGTGGAAACCTACCTGTAAGAAAAAGGAGTTTGCTACATGGCAGATTTGCCCTCAGTTGTCTCTGTTTACAGTCTTTTATTAATTAAAAAGATAATTTTGTTCTGTTTCAGTGATCAGCTGCTGCTCTTCATCTACTTTGACTTTTGCTTTCAGTGTCTGCAGGTGCGCTTTTGTGATGCTACTAAACCCTTGTAGAATGTGGCACCACTAATTCCCTCTCATTTCCCAAAGAATTTGCACCACACTTTCAGTATACATCCAGTTTGGAGTTGGGTATGGTATTGGCTTCCTGCACCTTTGTTTCATTTGAACAAGATGCAGTGCTGCTTTTTTTTCCTCCAAAAAACTGCAGAGCTCACTAGGTGACGATGGAATCATGTTTAGTGAGACAGATGCTGATGAACTAGTAGAAGCACAAAACTGATTATACTGTTTGAAGGACAAGTGACTGAGGAAAAAAGCAGTAACACTGATAAAAGCAAACAAAAGGATTATACTCAGCAGCCTGCTAACTAAAGTGCAAACAAAACTTCATGTTAAAAAAGGGAAAGACATTACACACGTCCTAAACCAAATGGAGATGAAACACTGCAGAAGTTATCATCTAGTTCCTCCGAGGAAAAACCTTCTGAATCAAAGTTGTGGTGTGCCATTGCAAAGATGACTGTTGTTAGCACCAGTGACAGTAGCAGCAATAAATCCAAAGTTTATTAAGGTATTTTAGCCCTACTATTCAGAGTGATTTGTTCTTTGCTGCTTTCTTCAGCAATGTGTGTACGCATACTTAGGTCTACCACACAGGCTAGGGTGTCTCCATTCTTGGAGCTTTTCAAGACTTGCTGTGGCTACACAAAATCACAGATGACCTGACCTAGGACTAGAAATAGTTACACATGTATTTGTCAAATCACACAGCAAAGAACAACATGTGTGTCAACAGCCTGAACCAGATCTGGGTTAGTAGCAAAGAAAAAAACAAACCACCAACCAAAAGATCTTTTCTGACAGTTAGGTTAACCAGCACTTGCTTCTCCCTAAACAAGTTTTTCAAGATCATCATATGCAAGTCTGACACATTTCATTTGTGCAAGGCTTGAGGTCTTGGTCTTATAAAATTTATCTCACAACGCATAACTCATGATAATGAAGAATTGCATTGTGTCAAATGATAAAACGCTGAATGGAGCAAAGAGCAGGGCCAAGAGAGGTCCAAACAAGGGCAAACATACTGCTAGTACTCTGGGAGATGGGCTGCTGGTACATGCAGTGGCAGGAAAGAGTTCTCACAAGGCAGAGAGAAGTATGGCACTCTGGATGTAGAAATGCCTCACTCCAGTTCTGAAGCTAAAGACTGCAGAAACCAGCTACAACAAGACAAAGCCTTTAACAGGAACAAGTCATTTGTGAAAAGAAGACGGAGACAGGTGAAGGACAAAAGTCCCCTTCAACTGGTTAATAAACTAAAGAGATCCTAACGAAATGAGTGTTACCTTTTTAGATGCTACATTTTCATCAAGAGCATGAGCAATGAGAGAGCTGCAGCAGTGAGCTATGCAAAGGAAGAGGAGGAGAGGACAGGTCTGTATGCAGCTGTAGACAAAAATTCAAAGACAACGTATAAGTGTGCACGTACACAGGCTTTCTCAAGCACCTACCCCTTGTACTTTCAAGCATGCTTTTGCAGCACTGGTTTCATCATAATTTTATGGATTTCCCTTCATGTCATTTTCCGCCTCCTCAGGGATCTGTTCAGTGCATTCGCAAAACACAGTAACATAATGTATCAGCCACTTCTTGAATATTTTACTGAAGTATGTCCTTTATTCTCTACGCAAACAGCAGCATCTTTTCCAGTGGCCCACAGGCTTTTTCAGTTACAGCTATTGTCTGAGGTACTGCATAAACGTTTCTCTACTAAAACAGTTACCCCATATGAAAATCACTTCAACTGATTGAATAAAAAAGAAAAAGGAGTCTTTCAGGCAGTTCACTGATTATTGTTTTTGTTATTTACTGACATTTCTCTGGTGCTCAGTCTGTACTGCCTGTGAACAGAAACACTGCCTAGCATACTACACAGCAGTTTTTGTAAGGGTAGGTGGAAGAGTCTTCTCTTCTGATCTTCCTTGGCAAGAGATTTATTTATTTTTAGGTTTGTGTGCAAGTTTGCCCTTTTTTCACAAACAACACATTGAAAAATTAAGATAAATCACCATGCTGTTGAAATCAATTCCCCATTCTTAATTAGTTGCCCTCAGGACAACCCTGTGCTTTGATAACTGAGAACAGGCAACAAAGAGCAAGTTTTGCTACAAGAGAAACACCTCCATTTCCCAGACACACCACAGAGTCTACTGAAGCTAGCTGGAAAGCTTGTGTATTTTGCAGTCTGAATGGCTACAATAAGAGTTCAGCAGCTTCTGACCTCTCTCAGACTGAGCATTCAAAAGTTTTGAAGGCATCTGGGAAAGCTTCTCCCTATTCATGCAACGAACACCTCCTACCACAATGGAAGTTGGCTCTCATGCCTGACTGCTGTTCTAGCAAGGTTGGTGCACACAGGGGAAAAATGCCATTTCCATTAACAAGGACGAAGCTTACACACTCTTATCCAGTCCCACAGAGAGAACAGTGTGGGCTCAGGACAATGGTAATAAGCCACACCTTAAGTAGTATAATGAATGATTCCCTTATGTTACAAAAGCTGGAAACTCAAAATATTCTCCAGGTACTCTGGCAAAACAGCTTGTTGTACTTTTCCAAACTGAGCCCCGCATGCTGCCTTCTTACACAGAATAGCTGGAGAAAACACACAAAAAACAAAGCTCCATGCAGAAAACTGATTATTCTCTGTGCTTCCCCCCCATTAGGTGAGTATGAAGACAGTTGGTAGAAGATGGCTCAGATACCTACTGGAGAACCTGCAGACACTTGCTGAGAAGGGATTCCCTTTGAAGATAAAATCGTAAAACTTTCCGATAACAAAACTTTTCAATTTCATTTGATTCTCAGTGATTTCATTTAAAGCATTGTAACTAGCTTGAAAACCGTATTTTGACTGGAAACATTTGTGCTTACATAACTGTAGTCAAAACCACCATGAGAATATGAACTTTCTAAAAGTCATATGGCCAACTCAACCTTCCATGCCTGCCACCTTCTCTTTTCTTTTTTTTTTTCTTACCCTCTTCCAGTATTTGCAATAAAATCAAGCACTGCTCTAAAAGAACTCTTCCTTGTGGGGCCGCATACTCAGGATTTACTTCTTACACAGCCCAGTCTACATGTATAGCTGTTCTCAGATCATCTTTATTCAAGAATAAAGAGGTAAAAATCTATTGGCAACACACTAGTAGACAGCATAACATCAGATAGAGTGAAGGGCAAACCAATGTATGTGTGTTTTGTTTCTCAAGTTAGAGTTAGGTATTATACATTATCTTTAGATAACAGACAGCATGTTAACACAAGGCCTTGGTTTCTAGTGCTGTATTTCACAGAAATTAGCAAAATCTCTTTACCATAACCAAGAATTTATGGGTATGTGGAAATTCCACACCATTTTTCCTCTGTTCCTTCTTTTTCTTCTCCTTTGTGTTTCTCAACCAGTCTTACTCTCACTTTGTCTCATAACCTACTTCTCATACCTACTCCTCTATTCTATGCCTTGTGGCTGTCCTGCTTTCCCAGTGCCTTCTCTCCTATGGACTGTAGCTCCATACTTAATCAGCTACCCCATTACACAATATGTCCACATGGCTCAAACAACACCTGTTCATATAACCACATCCAAACTCCAATTGTCTTAGTAGCACAGATCCTCACAAACCTTCAGTTATCTTGGGGCCATCAGGCTAGAACTGTGCCTCTGAAATGGTAGAGACACGTATTCTACACACACACAGACACCCAAACATCACCATTTGCCCCCACTTCCCCTGCCCAGTGGTAAGGCAAGAGAAAACATGACAAATCCTTCTGATGCCTGACACCAATTTTAGATACTTCAGACCAGACTCCAGACTACTCAGAAGAACATGGAGAAGTATCACCGCACAAAGCAGCATACAGAGCATTTAACTTCAACAAAGAAATGTTTTCCAGGGAGTGATAGCAAACAGGAAAGTCACCAAGCAGAGCAAAAAGCTTCCCAGCAGGTTTCTCTGTACTCAGAAATAGCTTTCCAGGTACTCTCTGCACAGCTCAACCTCCAAGACAGCCAGCTGTATTCAGGCTGCTAGACACAGCCCTGGAACTAAAGCTGCACATACAGATAAACAGGCTTGCCCTTTATTTGTCTTTAAGGCTTTTTAGCACCTTTTCTAGCTACAAAACACATCACAAAGAAGTTCGGATTAAGCCTATGTACCTAGAAAATATCTTTAACTAACCTTTCACTTCTCCGACTGAAAACAGAAGCAAACACTCCATTCACCAAAAGCCATGTTGTATCAGCTGTCTTCTCTTGGGCCAGCAAGACCTTCTACTCTTCCTTAAAAACAGCTGTTGTTAGAAGACAAGACAGGCCTGACAACACACATGTGCTGCCCTTCCATTTATCATCACCTGCTTCCCATTCAGGTAAGTATCTGGAACAAGCCTCTCAGCACAGAGTGTGTTGATTTTGCACAGTACAAGAGAGTTCAAGTGAAAGCACGACGATAAGACTCTCAGCTTTCCATAGCACAAATATGGGGGTAATTATATGTTATCAAAACCAACAGAAGTTTTTTTTTAAATCTTTTTTCCTATTGTTGTTTGCCTTGTCCAAATAATATTTCTTGAGGTGTAGAGGGCAGAAAAGATAGATTTTGTACAAAAATACAAAAGTGATCTCCAGCACTAAAATAACATTGACATTGGTGAAAAAAATTACAATAAAACCTGTTTGCTTATCAGAATTGGAAATATTTTTAAATAACCTACCTCAGTTCTGATCCAGCTTCTGATTTAGACATGCCAGATGCAGATATCAATAAATACAGCTGATACTGCCTAAAGGGGGTATCAGAGAAAAAGCAGCTTCTAAATCAGACCTTTTATAATAGCAGCATTTCCCAAAGGAAGTTTTATTTTTGTTTTTCCTTAATCACAACTATTTAAGGCACAGAGCATATTAAAAAATGCACAGCATAAATAACTTCTTAGACAAAAAAAGCCTGTCATAGGAAATGAGTATTTTCTGATATTCTTGAAATAACATACAGAAAGTATAAGTCCAGGATCAATTTCAAATAATGCAATCATTACCAGAATAATATTGCACTTCTCCAGGTTGTACAGTGTAAGTAAAAACACAAGCTTCTCTTCCTTTTCTACTGTGAATTATGAATAGAATTTTCAATACTTAGTGAGGCCACAGTAAATTTACCACTGGAGAAAAATCACATTACCCTACCCCAGGCAGAGACTACTCTTTCCCAATTCTGTTGTTAGTTTGGTGAAGGAGCTGATTTACAATTTTCAAGCTGAATTTGAGTATGCACAGTTGTGTTGTGGTCCACTGATGTGGCCAGTGAGGTCTACGTTGATAGAACCATGCTGAAGCCCTTAACTTAGTTTTCATTGAAAGGTCCTGTCTACGACCACAGTCTAATGGTCAGCAAGTCCACAAAAATCAATAAGATGACTCACAGCGATAAAGCTGTTGTATGAATGTGGTCATCCTGATCCTGCTCTGCTTCACATACAGCTTGGCCTTCAGGCCTGTGCTGTGCTGCACAAATACCTTGGCTGCAGGTTCATCTCAACCCTCTTGTTGCAACAGAGGAGGATGCAGGCAGCTACTGCTCCGTACCTGCACTTGCACCACCTGTGGGGACTTGCCTTTACCCAACACTGAAGAAAGAAGGTCTCACAAAAAACATCATTTCTGTTTGACTGTCCCCTTGTAAGAAAATCATATAGTAGTTTGAATGACCAAAAGGGTAGAATCTCTGCTGTGGATGAGGTCTGCATGGCACGCTGTGTGTGGCTTGGAGTCCTGTTCAATGTTATGCACTGCTTGGGACTCCCAGCATCTAGAGGGTCATAAGATTATCTATGCTCTTCTTACAGTGTTAGCTCTAATAAATAGCTTTTTAAATGAGATAGAGGATGAAAGGATTAAAACTGAGATAGGGGATGAGAGGATTAAAACTCTTTTCATTACAAAAACCTTCAAACAAACAAATATCACACTCCTATCTCGCATGTAAAATTTCTTTTCACTTGGATATCACTTGGATAATTCTCTCTAGTAAAGGATCATTGCTGGTTAATGAAGGACACAGTAAAGAAACTCTCAGAACAAAGCAATAAAGAGTAGCCAAAGCGTCCAACTGGTTGATTTTCCTTTTTTTTTTTTTTAAATAGGTAAATGTGGGAAATTTTCCTTCTTCCACCCCAAAACATTATCACTTTATGAAGAAATTCTGTACTGGAAATCCAGCAAAGATGGGTCCATTTGAACATCCTGCCAAGTGACTCAGGGGGAGGGTGGCCAAGGTCCTTATTTAGCACCAAATTCTTAACTGGACTCTATTGCCCAAAACATAGCTCAGATGCTCAAGATTTGCAAAGGCACTGCCAGGAAAGAGTAAGGTGCAGTGTAACAGAGATTCAAGCACAAGAAAGAAACTTAAGAGCTTCAAACTTTGATGTTACTTCATGGGGTTTTTTTAATTCTACAAGATTGAGATAATTTTTAGGCTTTATACCAGATATTTCTCCTGCTTTTTAATTGTCCTTTTTGTCTGCTGTTTGAAGATGTGAGAGAAACATCCTGTAAAGTCATACATCCAAAAAATAAAACCTGAATAGAACATGATTACCTGCATAAAGGCAGCATCACCCAGCAGTTAAAGTAAGGAAGCAATGTGCAAGGAATATGCCTTCTTGTGCTTAGACTATCAGAGTATTTAAAATCCATGGTTTCAGCAAATGACTGCAAAGTCTTTGGCGTGATGCTGGACAAAGCGTAGAAACAGAAGTATTAAATAAAGCTGTATAAGCCTGATAACTCCCAATCAGGTATATAGACTTATCTTCAATGCAACATCACTCTAACTGCACCTTGCTCGCTTCGCCATAGAGATAAAAGACAGAACATCACGAATCTGTCAAACTTTTGAATCTGCAGTGATCAGTTATGGATTCCTATAAACAAACGAACACTTACACTTAATCAGCACTTCTCCAGTACAGGTCCTGGAAACGTTATCGAGCTTTGCCAAAAGGTTTAAATTATGGTGGGAGAGTTTTTCAAGCCCAAAGTACCCAAGAGAAAAAAACTGCAGGGTAAAGAAACGGTTCACATTTCAGTATTTCACATAATCTCATTTCATGAAGCTGCACACAGTTTTATCTTTTTCCATTGCTGACTGAAAAGTTTCAAAACCTTCAAATGCATCACAGCAGTGACAGTTTTTCCAGCCAGCTCTGGTGTCCAACTTCACTAAGCTGTACTGAACCAATGCCTGACTGGCAGTGACATTCCTGTTATTTCTCTGATATCTCTGCAACATGGAAGTGAAATAATTTCCTGTGGTGATGAAACTCGGAGAAAATCAATCATAAACATTGTGATTACTCCGATATTTATGATCCATAGATGTCCATAGACACTGAACTTTCCCAATATTTTTAATGATGCTTATCAGAAATTTTGAAATCACTAATATAATAAAAAGTCTGGGGAAAAAAGAATGTTGTGGAAAACAGTCTGTACTGAACTTCCTATGTGCAAAATTTTTCACAACATTTAATATCATGGCTACATAAAAACAAGTGGATCAGGTATCAGCTTCAATTGTCATGCAATATTTAAAAGGCAGACTTTTGTGCACTTTGGCAAACAAGTATATATGTAAGCAAACAGAGAAGAACGCACGCAAAAAGCTCTTAGATTTTGACTTTAAACATATCTGTGTTAAAATATATCCAGCAAAATATTTTTTATCACTTATTTTTAATGAGAAAGAAGAAAAACTCAAAGGGCATGTTCAATTATTCATGACCATTAAAAAGAGAATGAACTAGCAAGCTCACAACATGAATACAGTTGTCAAAGTGAAAAGGAAAATAAAGCACAAACTGGCGAAGTGAAAGTAAGGCGCATGTACTTGTCAGAAAGAAGAGAATTATAAACAGAAGGAAGAAAGACCAAACCAGATGGGGAATAAATTGCTGAGTCAGTTGACCCTGTGGGTTTAATAACTTTAGAGAAGTAAAAGTCAGCAAAAGTATCTTTGAAATAATATCAAACAGGGTTTCACTAAAACAAGGGAGGGAAGCGAGAAATAATAGCAAGATGCTTCCTAAATAAAATTTAACAGCACATTCTTTCTTGAAGTACACCACTATTTCAAACAACATACATAAGTGAGATCTTAACAGCACTTTATCTGGGGCAACTTGAAGATCTGAAACATGTACCACAGAGTACAAAACCAATATACCAAGTACGTAAACATTAAATTTTCACATGTGCAATTCCTGACAGTTATAGAGATGCTAAGAATTGATAAAAGTACATTGAATAGTGAAAATTATATATGCTTCCTTACTGAGATGCTCTTCAGCTAACTGGTCCTTGTCTCAAATCCCCAAAATTGGATTAAAATTTTAGTTAAGCTTCCACTTATGTTCCTATGAATTTGTCAACCAAATATCCTTCACAGGATCCCAAAGCTTTCATAGAATTATGTAATTCTAAAAAGCACACTGATTTTCTAATACTTCTGTGTCCAGTAAAACAGAGTACACAGGTACACTAAATGGTCTCGTTTATGAGAAGGAGCTAGTCATTAATGTTTTTCTGTCACTGCATCACCCTCAGAGAAAATGTCCCATTTAGGAGGAAAAGAAAAAAAAGGTGAATTCAACACAGTAACACAGTATTCAGTATATCATGTTACTACTAGGCATAGGTGTGGCAAGATTATACATGTAAGAACTAAGAAAATGAAAAGTCATGAAGTAGGAAAGGCAATGAGAAAACAAAGTTGAATATGGAAAACAAATAGGTGATAACATGCAAAACCTCACTTTTGGGAAGAATTCATTTTATCACAGATTCTACAAGGCCACATAGAAAAATCATGAAAATCAGATCAGGAAATTGTTGATTATAACAGTGTATAGAACTGTATGGACATACCACACTGGACACCGTTCTGTAGCACCAGTACTGCACAACTATCCCACCCCTACACTGATACAGCACAGCCCTGCACTGTGAGAATTCCTGGCTGACTAACTTTTTCGTGAAAGGGTGTTGATGTGTGTACAACAGAATGGTTAACAGCGAGGGAATATAACACCACTGCTGAAAGCAAGTACAGAATCATCACCAATTTCAAAGGCCAGGTGGTATCACAGACTTTGAAATTGGTTTGAAAGAATGAAAGACTTAGCTGAAGGTAAAGTCCACAGAATGATACACAGCGGGCCACGAAAGGGAAATGCGAGAGGCCAAGAAGCAGCTTGTCTAATAGAAGTGACTCCTGAAACATCCCCGCTGAATGCCAGGAAGAAAGGTGCTATTTTCATGCTTTCCTGCAACAGCTGCAGAAGCAAATCATGGCTTATGGTGCTTTTAAACATTAGGTAACAAAAACAATGAAAAATAAGGTTCTTTTAACCGGTGCAAACACCACACACAATCAACTGCAAGCAATCTTTTTATAGAGAGCAATTTATAAATATTAACATGCAAAACCCAAGATTTAGCTGCTTTGGAAGTAGTTTTAATAATAAACAGACACCGTTTATTTCTCTTACAGAAGATGGATATGGGATTGCTAATGGAAGTGAGAAAGTTAATAGCAGATCCTATTCTGATGGATGTATCTTGGTCAAGCTGCTGGTCTCAAAACAGAGATAGCTGAAGTTTAACAGCCTGCGATCTGCAAGAGATTACACCAAATGATCCTTCTGCCACCAAGACATATTGAACTCTTTTATTGTCTGTGTTGCACATACACCTTACTGAATTTCCCCTCTGTACAGGTGCAGAATTTGATTTGGTTTGGATTACAAATTGCAATGTCTTCCTAAGGAAAAGGACTTCCTACAGTCTCCTGTAAGCACAGGAATGTCTCTTGCAAGTGCAAAATGGGAGCTTATTTTACAAATTCTTAGGAATATTTAAATATTGATGACAACAGCAAGAGTCATCCCACGAATTATTTTCCTG
This sequence comes from Buceros rhinoceros silvestris, assembly GCF_000710305.1. Taxonomy (NCBI): domain Eukaryota; kingdom Metazoa; phylum Chordata; class Aves; order Bucerotiformes; family Bucerotidae; genus Buceros; species Buceros rhinoceros. The sequence continues at coordinate 71,944 of NW_010411006.1, read as the reverse complement.
TTTCAGAATAAGCATGAATAAATGCAGTTGACGCTGTCATCACAGAAAATAAATTTGGGAACAGAGACCTACATCTCTGACTCATAATGTTTACAGCCATCTGATCAAAGAACAATCCCTGAATTTTTTCCATCAGAGGTTTTTTTGCATGTCATGAAGATTCATTACAGTAGACATGGCAAAATGCATAACTATGGCTTTTCAAGTTTAGAAGTGACACTCATGAAAGGTCCAGGAAAAATGTAATTTCTCTCTTTTATCTAGAGTTCCAGCCTCTCCTTCTTAGGCAACTTCAACACAGCTCTAGTTGAAAACATTGTTTTGAAAACCAGTAGCCAGCATCCACTAAAGGATTGTACAGAGAACCCCGTAGAAGGCTTCAAGGTCTTGAAGAGGCCATGTCTGCTGTGCTCCCGATAGCATGTGTAGCTGCTGAGAAACTAGCTTGAGAAACATGTATGTTAGCAGGGGTAGCTGCTGTAAGGGAATCTGCCAGAGTGCCCTGTGCTATCCTGTGCTGCACACTGGTGGATGTCATGAAAAGATATCGTCCAACCTCTCAGGAGAAGATGCATTCCAGTTTTTGCATAAGATAAAAGTCACAAAGTTTGTGAGGGAGGAGGAATCTCTCCTTGAACAGGATCTGCACAGTATGCTGTGGGAAAAAGTCCATCCAGAATTTGTTTGATGCTACATGAAACCGCAGTTTGCAGTATCTGAACTAACATAAAATTTACTTGCTATCTGTGTTCCTCTTTTTTCTTCTGTTTTATTAAAACAGATACTTTCTTTACTCCATTTGTTCTCAGATCTTTTTTACTGAGTTCTAGGAAGATCACTGTACCACTTCTCTCACCCTGTCATCTTCAACCTCCTTCTGGAGCAGAATAAAGATGAAGCTATTATTTGCATACAGAAGTTCTACAAAAAACAAACATCCTATCACTACTCATCCTCTCAGGCCTCAGTCTATCAACAGTGTACAACAGTGACGAATCTTTTGGTTATCCATACTAACCTGTTAAACTGAACTCCACGCAGACCCTGGTATGTACATCTATTGCAGGAGTTTGAGAAGTTATCCCTTCTGACTGTCCATTATATCCCTCCGCCAGAGGTGACTGCTTTGTAACAGGACTGATGGAAGTGCTGACTATCCGGGGGATCGAAACTTCTAGGGGAAGGCTAGGGTAGCATTCACAGTTCCAGTATCATCCCAAAACTCTGTAATGTTTTTATTTTAGGGAACATAAGTCACAGACCTGAGACATGGAGCTACTAAAATATAAAATATCTTTATTTTAAACAATCATGGAAAATAAACAGGGATATGCCACCCACAGATGAGTTTGTCAAATGCTCATAAAGCTCTCTGAGTAATATTACTGCTTTAGCTGTCCGGGAACATGGAAGGCAGAAACTGGCAGAAGTAATTGTAGCAGAGAGAAACATGATCATATTTTTTTTAAACAGCTTGAGGGTTTTATCAATCACTCAACTTCCTCTAAATTTTAAAACTACAAGAAAACAACGAGAGTAATGGTGTATTAATTGTTTTAGGACCTGTAATTGTACATAACAGCTTAACTTTAACACTGGCTGTACTGAAGTTGGCTTTTTCCTACTGTTATTTGGAAACAGTCACAGACAACGTTAAACAGAGCCCGTTACATGCACAAATAGCCACTGATTCCAGTTACCCATAAGTCCTCTTTTTGATTTCAGGACAAAGGTTCCCCAGAAATTCTAAATTTGTGACTGTTCTTATAATTTCAGTGAGAATGCTGCAGCTAGATTTGAACAGATTGAGCAGAGATTTGTATTGCTTTAGTTAGTTTGTAAGCTATCACCCACTGGAAAAAAAAAGCAAAACAGGAACAGGTAAAATATACAACAAAGGTTTGTCAAAATAAAAAATGCTTTCAAAATAATTAACAAAGGATTTTTCAATAAAAAAGATGTTTCTATAAACATTAACAGGAAAAGGAGGACTAAAGAGAATCTCCATCTTCTGCTGGATGTGGGGGTAGATGTAGTGACCAAAAATGAGTAAAAGGCTGAGGTGCTGATTGTCCTCTGAACATCTTGGTCTCTAATAGTCAGACCAGTTTTCCTCTGAGTTCCCAACCACTTAAGTTGGAAGACAGAGACAGGGAGAGAACAAAGGCTCCCATCCAAGAGGAAATGGTCAGCCACCTATTGCATACACACAAGTCTATGGGGCTGTATAGGATCCTCTCAAGGGTACTGAGGAGCTGGCAGATGGGCTCACCAAGCCACTTTCCATTATTTACCTGCAGTTCTGGCTAATCTGGGAGGTTCCAGTTGACTGGAGATTGGCAAATGAGATGCCCATCCACAAGAAGGAATGGAAGAAGGATCTTGGGAAGTACAGGCTTGACAGTCTGAATTTGGTGCAAGGAAGTTTATGGAGCAGATCATCTTGTGTGCTATCAAGTAGCACATACAAGACAACCAGGTGATCAGGCCCAGTCAGAATGGGTTTATGAAAACCAAGTCCTGCTTGACTCACCTGATCTCCTTCTATAACAAGGTGACCCGATTAGTGGATGAGGAAAGTGGACATTGTCTACCTAGACTTTAGCAAAGCCTTTGACACTGTTTCCTACCTCATTCTTCTGGAGAAACAGGCTGCTCATGGCTTGAATGGGCGTAGTCTTCACTGGATAAAAAACTGGCTGGATGGCTGAGCCCAAAGTGTGGTGGCAAATGAAGTTAAATCCAGCTGGTGTCCAGTCACCAGTGGTGTTCCCCAGGACTCAGCATTGGGGCCTGTTCTCTTTAACAATGATCTGGATGAGGGGATTGAGTGCACCCTTAGTAAGTTTGCGGATAACACCAAGTTAGACAGGTGTGCAGATCTGCTTGAGTGTAGGGAGGCTGGCTCTACAGTCAGATCTGGATGAGCTGGATTGATGGACTGAAGCCAATGGTATGAGGTTCAACAAGGCCAGGTGCTGTGTCCTGCCCTTGAGTCCCAACAACCGTTCTGCTTTTAGGGTATGGAGGCTCTACAGAGGGCTCTGAACATGCTGGATTGGTGGAATGAGGGAAATGGTATGAGGTTCAACAACACCAAGTCCTGCTCTTGGGTCACAACAATCCCCTTCAGTGCTACAGACTGGGGGAAGAGTGGCTGGAAACGCTGGAAAGCTGCCGGTTGGAAAAGGACCTGGGGTTGTTGGTTTATAGCTGGCTGAATATGAGCCAACAGTGTGCCCAGGTGGCCAAGAAGTCCAACAGCATCTTGGCTTGTATCAGAAACAACATATCAAGGCCAGCAGGAGTAGGGAAATGATTGTCCCCCTGTTCTTGGTACTAGTGAGGCCAGACCTTGAATTGTGTGTTCATTTTTGGGCCCCTCACTTCAAGAAAAACATTGGAGCATGTCCAGAGAACGGCAAAGCTGATGAAGGGTCTAGAGAACAAGTCTTATAAGGAGCAGCTGAGGGAACTGGGGCTGTTCGGCCTGGAGAAAAGAAGGCTGAAGGGAGACCTTATCACTCTCTGCAAGCTGAAAGAGTACCTGAAAGGTACTCCCAAATAACAAGTGAAAGGACTAGGGTAAATGGCCTCAAGTTGTGGCAGGGGGGGGGTTGGGGGGGGATTTAGAAACTGAAAGGTACTCCCAAATAACAAGTGAAAGGACTAGGGTAAATGGCCTCAAGTTGTGGCAGGTGAGGTTTAGGCTGGATATTAGGAAAAATTTCTTTACAGAAAGGGTTGTCAAACACTGAAACAGGCTGCCCAGGGAAGTGGTGGAGTCCCCATCCCTGGAGGTATTTAAAAGACATGCAGATGTGGTGCTGAGGGACATGGTTTAGCTGTGACCTGGCAGTGTAGGGTCAACTTTTGGACTTGATGATCTTAAAGGTCTGTTCCAACCAAAATGATTCTATGGTTCTGTAAAATGTGAAAGTTCACATCTATCAATTTTCTCTGTTTGTAACAGCTACAGGTTTGTACCACTGAAGAACCAAAGATATTTTGTCAAATCCACTTTTTTCCCCCCATTATAGAGCCGCTTTCTAAATAGAAAATCACCTTTCCTAAAAAGGTGAGTCTTTGAACTAGAAACTGCAAACCATGCAAGTAATAAGTGCAAACACACAAACATCAACATCTTACAACAGAAAAGAGAGCCTAAATGCTCATGAGCAACTTCTGTATGAGGAGAGCCAGGCAGCATTTTGCCAGCCATACTAAAATAAGCAGCTGTTACTTATCCTCATACAGAAGTTGCTCATGAGCTACTTGTGAGTCAGTGTAATCTCTGGTGTTGTGCTTTAAGACTGTAAAACAGCAGGTCAGGAGCAAGGGGTGTGCATCTTAGACCTCTGTGCAGTGGGGGCAGAGTAGAAAGCTGGGTCTGGATCTCCTATCCACCATCCCACTCTAAGCTTTTCCCAGGCATCAACCAGAGCCCCTACTGTGTCAGTTATTTTCATATTTTTTCTTATTTTTTTCAAATTAGTACTCTGAAGTTTGTTTGAAGCAAAGGCTTTCAGGAAGAAAAAACATAGGTCTAGATTTCTAAAAAGTTACTTCTTACAGAATTCTACTGAGTTTTTTTATTGGGCAGTTCAGAAAACTGTCAGTTTCCTATTTCCCCAGTGACACACTGGCTTATGTGATTTGTCACAAGGGTTATCTCTGTCACATTACGTGACATAGTAAAAAGAAGCTCAGAAAATGTGATGTGACAAGCCAACTAATGCACTGAGTCAGTAGGGAAATTTAAAAGCAATACATATCTTAAAACTGCATTGACTTTTTTCTGCCTTCCTCCATCTCTCTCCTTTCCCAAGCCCTAATGGTTTGCCCAGCAAAATGCTGAGGGTCAGCTCTTCATTACTTGTATTTAAGCAGGAAACTCTCCTAGCATTGCCTGTGTCAAAAAAGTCTTTTCTCATAAGGCAGAGTACAGGCAAGTGATTTGTATTTAGTGCAGTCTGGAGTCCGAAAATGCATGGTCAAAGGCTTTTCCTGAAGTGGGTGAAGTAGCAAGTTAGGGAGAAAAAAGCAATATTCACAATAAAATTGCAGTGTGTAAGCAGTCATCAGACAAGATGAGCTAGAGAAATCTGCAGCATCTGCGGGCAACATAATGCTGTGAAATCAAAGATGCGTCCTAAGAAACAGCTATTTCTTCTTGAAATAACCTTTGTTTCCTGCTTCATGAACAGTTTCATACTGCAGAAGCATGCACCATTCCACATGTCCATGGAGCCAACTTTTAACGAGCTAGTCATCAGATATTTAAGTGTATACTTGAAAGGAAGGCAGGATGCCACTTGAAGGCTTCCTTTTTCACATAACTTCTTTTATACTGTCATGAAACTGGACAATAAGAATAATTCTAGGATGGATATTCTAGATTAAAATTATTATTCTAGATTACAAATATTTTTAGAGTAACTGCAATTGAATTTGAGGATTACATTTAAGAGTGAGCAAAAACTGAATTTTAGGCAAGCAATTAGTTAACTTCAAAAAGAAATTCTCAAAATATTTGGATGATCAGCTGGAATCTTTAGAGTCACTGTACCTTAATAACCATAATTAGGGTAATATTCTATTCATAATGGAAACAATATGGATTTCTAAGAAATCCTAAAAATACTTAGAATACAGGAATCTATGTTCTCTCTGAGTTTTAAGTACATTTGCTCAGTTCCATTTTATATTAAATAGGTTATATACAGGCTATCTCATAATAATGTCATAATGTTCCTATTTTAAGAAGCAGTAAAAACTTTATGTACTTGGGAAACATATGCAGAATATAACATTTTAATCACTTTTACTCTGAGGATTTAATGGATATAATCAAAAACTCATAGTTTAAAATGTCCAAATCCAAAAGCAATATCTTGATTGACAAATTTAAACCTATAATGTAATAAAATCAGATTTAATATTTTATGTAAAAAGGATTAGGCAGTGCAGAGTATCATTTAACATACACTATATTTGAGGACTTTCCACTTAGAAACATACTATGCTTCTCTTTCTTACTGCAATCTTCATAAAGCTCCTTTAAACTAGAACTCATTAATATTTACATACATATTTCCTGATTTTCATATGGAAACTTTTACAAAGGTGGAAAATAACATTATTGTTTCACTAACCTGAGAGGTGATAAACTTTAGTAACACCATAGAAATCGTACCTGGAACTCAGTACCAGCAGTCCTGTTACCTCAAGACTGTCCAAAACCATAGGGCCAGAGTCCACCTATACATACTATGTTCACAAACAGCCAAGCTGGTTACACAAACAGAGCTCAGAAATGAAAAAGAAAACTCAAAAGAGGGACCTCTGAGTCTGGGTAGAAGCCTGTGGAAGGGTAGGATTGCAGTTTACAAAGTCAAAAAAGCAATGGATAAACTGCCATTCAGCAAATCCTGCAATAAAAGAATGAGGTGGCCACTTGATAAAACTAGTGGCAGATAGTCCAAACCAGATAAAAGTACTTCTTTGGACAGCAAGCAGAGAACTTGTAGACCATGCTGCCATAGGAGGTCCTGGAGGTAGACAATATTAGCAGGTTTAAAGTCTGTTTAGACAAATTCAGGCAGCATGCATGGTGGATACTAAACTGACTGGGCAAGGATGCACCCTCTAATGTAGCTGTAGATTCTGGAAAAGGACAAAGATGAAGAACCAGAGAGCACATACAAGCACACAAGCCCTCCCTAACCCGCATCTCCCATTGTCACCACTGGAGATGGAATATGAGGATTGACAGATTGCCATTTTGAGCTAGGAGGCCATTTCTTACATTTTCCTGTTGGGTTCTCCATGGAGCAAATGACTCTCCTTTTCAATAGCATGCTTTTCTGGCCACTATGGCACTGGATATAGAAATGTCATTGACTTTCCTACCACAGGGGAAAAAAAAAATGAAAAAATCATCATCATGCTAATTTCATATAAAAGCCCTAATATTTACTAGATCTCTGCTTGCTTGCTTACCTTACCTTAGAGGTCACAATTGGTTTTAACCAGACAAGATATTTAGATCAGCAGAGAGGTTTGAGGTTAGAAGTAAAGAGTGCCACAATAAAAAAGGAGAAAAAAAAAAATCTTAGAACATCCTATAAAAGAAACAAATCTTTCCTCACAAGGAAGGTGGACTACATGAAGATAGCCTCTTGACCTTGTAGCAATTAATTTTACACACAGTGACCACTGCAGAACTGTACAAGCAATGTGAGAACATTTTGCTTTCTACCCTTTACCAAAGTGGTGTCCTGAAGACACAATCAAAGTTACTGAAATCCAAACCTCTTCCACTGGCTTTGCATTAGGTAGGCAATTTGGCAATCAGCTATACCAAGCAACCTCATTAAACTTAATTGAAGGAGTGACTGAGGTTACATCCTACATGAAGAGTAACATCAAAAATGATATTTAAAAGACACACTGAGTCTGTATTTGCAAGGCAAATTTCTTCTAGCATAGAAAAACAACATTTTCTCTTTCAAGCTAATCAATGAAAGATAGCACGTCACATCAAATTCCCTTCATTTTTATACACTCGTTTCCCTCAAAGGCAAATGTTTGGCATGAAGGGACAAGCATGGCTGCACTAATCATAACAAAAAATTGACTGGTGACTGCTTTGCATTTACACCATAAATCAAATATAAATACAGGAGGTCTGACACAAGCTTACCAAATGCTTAGAATTTGTGGCATTTACAAACAAGATTAAAGTGTGTTTGGTTTTTTGTTTTGTTTCAAGTAAAGTCCATAAAGCGTATATTCTAGTACAGCATTAATTGAGGTAAATACACTATACATAATACAGTATTTGGACACAGGTTCTGTCATTCCAGTTCTGTCTTTTGTATTGTCATGTAGAGTATGTTAAAAAGATGTAACTTAGTTTAGAAGTTTATTTTATACAATCAGGGTATTAAAATGTTTCATACTCTTGCAATTAAAGCAAGCAGTACTAAATAGCAAATTTTACAACTGAGATAAATACTGAATGGCAAATTTGACAATTAAATTATGAATTTCAATGTGAAGACAACCAAAATTTCTCTCACTTTTCCAATAATACGTATTTACAATCACTTCATTATTTCCTAGTTTAAAAATAAAACACTTTCAAAGTTATGGTTTTGTCAGCTTATCCGCACATCTCCATAATTTACTAAGAAGCTAATGCAGCCAAATGTGTTGTTTTGCAAGTATTCAAATTCTATAAATATTTCTAAAATTTGGCAAAAGGGATGGATTCTGCTGTACAATACAGCTCAGCAGGGATAATCATCATGATTGATCTTAATCTTTCTCCTTTCCTGCCAGTGAAGAGTTCAGTAGAATTTATTCACATCTTGGGAAAACAAGGATTCTTAGACAGCGGAGAAGAAGTTACCAAGGCGGCAGATGTGTATCTAACACTAATATTGGCTATGCCTGTACCACAGCCCTGAAGCACTCACCATCCTCATTCCTGAGCACACGCTTTGTAGCTCTTGTGTAGGTGGGACACAGCATAAGTGCACATCTTCTATAAACTGGTTTCCTTTGGGAGGAAATGCAGCTGCATGGACAACGAAGTCATTTTATATCTCTCCCAAGGCACATAATTGGTGAACTACCTGTTCAGGATGCAGGGTGCTAGGCACCCACATCGTAGAACACAGGTTATCTACATCATGTACAGAAACTTACACTGATCAGTACTCAGTGCTCAGAGCAAACAACTCTTGCCACCTTGCAGCACGTTCCCTGAGTGAGAGAACAACTTGTGCGTTGCGGGGTCTGTCAGCTCTTGGTGAATTACTGGAAGCTGCAAGTAACTTCTCAGACTAGGACTGAGCCAGAGAACTGTACATTCATTCAAGTGGGCCTGAGTCTTGAACTGAAAGAGAAAAGCAAGGCAGATAGAGCTCAAACTGTAACAGATATAATCATTATAAGAGAGACATTTAGGAAAGCTTCTTTAATCAGGTATTGCCTGCAGAAAAAGACAAAGAATGGCTAGCAATCTTGCAGGTATTCCAGGTGAGTGGTTGGCAGCAGAATTCAAGTGAAAAACAATTGACCAGATTCAAAATATTTATTTCTGTATTTCAATTTATTTACCAATTGCTAACATCAATAGGGGGGAAAAAAGGAAAAAATCTATCTTCCCTTAAAATTATGAACAAAACCTACAATCCAAGGACCAATAAATGGTATTTTACTACTCAAAGAAGTGCCTGTAGTAGCTTCAATTTATAATTTCACTCTGCTCCGATCTCTCAAAGACCAATAGCACTTCAGTGTATTATTAGCATTTGCGTATTCATTGCTGACTTCTGGACTTCCTCTATAATTAGAATTATCACCACTAGATTTAATGCAACATCCTGAGGAAGAGATTTTAGTGTCCCTTCATTCAAAACTTGACACCTGTCTGTCACTGGGAAACTGAGTGAATCTACCTGAACAAGCACACATTAAGTTCTTTTCTTTGGTAGATTGACCTTGCACCTACACTGCTCCAATATTCCTCTCTTTACATTCCACCAGTTTACTTAGACATGCATTCTCTGACCAGTGATATACCTTTTCTAGTAGGAAATTTTCTGTCTTCCCTTGATGTCACCGGTGTTTAGAGGCCACCTCTGTCGTTCCCATAGTAAAAGAGCACAGGCATTATCATGGAATGCTTTGGGTGGGAAGGCACCTAGGGTCCCACCTTGGGTGGGAAGGTCATCTAGTCTAACCCCCTGCAGTGAAGAGGAACATTTTCAACTAGATCAGGTAATCATATTCATCATACTTTGTTCAACTTAGCAGATATAGTTTTTCATACTAAAATGGAAGCCTCAAGCAAATTATAACAGAATATTAGTAAAGCAAGTTGATATGTTTCTTTTAAAGACCTTAGATTTCTCATCATCTTACCTCAACACCAGTAGCACCATCATTATAGGAATACAAGCTAACCGCTTCACAAACTCTCCAGAAATAGCTTCATTGGAAAATGCTGTCTGAAACCATCTCCCAATTATTTTTGACATCATAATGGCAGTTTAATGGACAATTGCTTCTGGTAAGATTCATTTTAAAACCAACAAACTCATGAGAGCTGTAAAACCTCGGCACAATGATTTTAGAAACAGAAACTCTTTCAAGCTTTCATACAATCCAGTCCCCTCAGGCTGTGTCTTACCTGATAGTTTTTAGCATTATCTGTTAATGCTTTAATGTCAGTCATAATACCTCGACAAAGGCTAAAACTATATATGCATAAATACAGTCTACAATTGCCACTACTCCTTAATCATGAAAATAACGTAGACCAAATGAAATTATAAATGCTATGTAATTGGAAAAAAAGTAGAAAAACCTGACAGACTTTTTCTTTAAAGCTCATAGAACACATCAGGGAATAGTAAATTAATCAGATGTTCTGTCTCAAAGGAAAACTAATCACATATGCAAGTGAAATTTGGCAAAGAAGCTTAGCCTTAATGAAAGAGGGAATTTGACAGTACTGACACATTTTACATCAACATTTTCAAAATAGGGCATTTCACTTCAAAAGTCCAAATGTTTCATTTTTGGCATTTTCTATAAAAAACATTTTAACTTTTCAAAAGATATGTCAGTAGGTTGAATTCCTCCCATGAGGAGTCATACCGGAAGAAAATAATATTATCTAATTCCTCATCCTATATTCATGTGAAACCCGATGAATACTTATAGAGCAAACGAAACACGAGGACAATATAACCCTCATGGGATATGGGACATAGGTCTTGCATTATTACCATTAATATCAACTCAGAGCCCTGTGGCCATTTATGGAAGTTAATTCCCACTCTTTCAGTATACCTCTTGCAGAAGCTGTCACTTTCGTGATTAAAATCTTCTGGGCTTAGTAAAGATGTATAGAAATCTCAGATTATAGGTTGTAAAGAGAAAAAGAAGAAAGAAGTATATTTTTCTTACTATTTTGACAACGTATATAACCAAGAGCAAAAGAAATAAATGTGGATTTTGGTTCACCTCCTGAACCAAAACATAGAATCTGAAAATTCTCTTTGTTTCTCAAAGAAGTTTGCATCCATTTTGATTCAGACAAAACTAAGCCCAAAACACTATACATTTTGGGAAAAGAAAACTCAGCACATTGAAACAAAGCTGGTGACTTTCATTTTCAGGAAGTTGTACTCAAAGGAACCCAGAATTTGGATTAATAAAGCTGCCAGAGGCAGGAACAGCCATGGTAATAGGTCTCTCTTCACTCTGCAAAGTCTGCAGGTTCACTCTGCATAGACAATAAATACCACCAAGAGTAAATCTCTGCCAGCAGAAACAGAGAGCAACACATCCTATGACACCTGTGTTGATATACCCAAAAAACCTCATGCAGCATCCACTGCATGATTAAAATTGTACAGTAGCACTATGAAGACAAAGAATATCAGCTTGAAATTAAGCTTTATCAAGGAAAGGAAATATAGGACAGAACTACCCATGCATCAGACTCCTTACCAACAGGAATTAATCATTTTCAGCCACCACCTCTCCCCTAGTGGAAAAACATACAATGAAATACAAGTTACTACTAATCACCTACTAAGCTGATGCTGTAACTGTTGCGTAAGAAAATGGATGTGGAGATGTGTGCAAGTCTCATGAAAAACATGTCTTACAATATTTTCTTCAAATGTGTTCTGTTTGGAAGCAGACCGTGTTATTAAAATCTCACTAAAGAGAACTCACATTTGATTGAACTGACAGGATGTAATCTAATGGAAATGAGATAGAGAAGATCTCACACTGAAGCAAAACACTCTTTAAGAAGAGTAAAATGAATAGGAAAGAGATCGTGTTTAGGATTTTCCATTCACATCACAACACAATGAGGGGCGAAGTGTACAAAATGCAATGAGTCCATGAAATGTTCCAGTACAGGGCCTGTTAAGCAATCCTACTTCAGAGCAGTTATAACACAGACATGTTAATGTTTTTATACATTCCAGTTAAACACTGACTCCTCTAAATTACTACAAGATATCGGGATAGAATGTAAATGTCATATTTAGGATTTAGAAAGCTTGAATAATTTTCTCCTTAAAAACACAGAGATCCTATTATCTTCCTGTAATCAAAAGCAATCGAGTCAAAGCCTTAGGTTAAGGACCACTACTTCTTGGGTGACATGCTGTAACTGGCGAGCTCCAGTTTGCATGTTCATGCAGTAATGTCTTTTTGATGGCCAGAGATTCCTTAAGAAAGACAGCAGTATGATTACTTTTAATCCTGAGAACACATGCTAAACCTACTTTACTTTGCATACACACAGTAGAAGGACCAAGACAGATATTAATAATTCTCATAAACAATAGCACAAAAGGAGGAATAAAACACTGAGAAAAGACTCCAAGAGGATGCCTGCTGAAAGGCTCTTTCATCATCCCCCACTCGGGTCCAAAATAAGGCCAAGTGCTGTGTCCTGCACTAGGGTCACAACAACCCCCTGCAACATTACAGGCTTGGGGAAGAGTGGCTGGAAACTGTCCATTGGAAAAGGACCTGGGGGTGCTGGTCAACAGCTGACTGAATATGAACCAGCAGTGTGCCCAGGCGGCCAACAGCACCTTGGCTTGTATCAGAAATAATGTGACCAGAGGGAGCAGAGAAGTGATTGTCCTCTTGTACTAGGCACTGGTGAGACTGCTCCTGGACAACTTTGTCCAGTTTTGAGTGCCTCACTTCAAGAAGAACTTTGAGGTGCAAGAGCATGTCGAGAGGAGGGCAATGAAGCTGGTGAAGGGTCTAGAGAACCTATCTTATGAGGAGTGGCTGAGGGAATTGGGGTAGTTTAGCCTGCAGGAAAGGAGGCTGAGGGGAGACCTTATTGTTCTTTGTAACTACCTGAAGGAGGTTGTAGAAGTGGGGATTGGTCTCTTCTCCCATGTGACAAGTGACTGAGAAGAAATGGCCTCAAGTTGTGCCAGGGGAGGTTTAGGTTGGATATTAGGAAAAATTTCTTTACAGAAAGGGTTGTCAAACACTGGAACAGGCTGCCCAGGGAAGTGGTGGAGTCCCCACCGCTGGAGGTTTTTAAAAGACATGTAGATGTGGTGCTGAGGGACATGGTTTAGCTGTGACCTGGCAGTGCAGGGTGAACTTTTGGACTTGATGATATTAAAGGTCTCCTCCAATCAAAATTATTCTGTGATTCTGTGAAAATCCTACTACTCCTCACACCAAACCCCACAGACAACTTAAAAAAAAAGGGGGAGAGCAAAACACTAAACAGACTACAGGTGATATGCTTTTCTCAAAAGAAAAGTAAATAGAAAAAATTTCAAAACTCTTCTACAAACACCAGCAGAAGTCACAAAATGTTAATACACTCACCAACTGCTTAGCACATTGCATTTTCTTACAAACTCTTCTTCTTTCTTAAGAGAAACTTATTCTATGTCCGTACCAGTAACATCACTACAATTGGATGGTTATTAATAAAAAGCAGTTCAGAGAGTGTTATACCCATACATGCTTGTCCATATGTTTCTATCTATACTCATACAAATACATGTGCTTTTGAACACCACTGTTGTATAGGGTCGACTATATATGACTTTGTAACAAGAATGTAGAATGTAAAACGTAGAAGTGGGTAGACACAAGGCTGCAGCAGAAGCCTCCCCAAGAGCCTTAAATTGCAATGGCTTTGAAAGTGTAGGAACAGGATGATATTGGAATTGTTAATGAAAGTGTCCATAACTGATAGCGTTGGTGGAGTTTCCTTTAAAGAGTATGTAAGTCTACAGTGGAAACAGCCCACTGCTGTTGTGTCGCCTCTTGGGATCAAGAAGAACTGGTCACTCTAATACCCTGTATCGTACTGTTGCATATGTAATGACTGATGTCATGACTGGGAACTGCATTTTGTTATTTGTTCTAAGGTTCCATTGACTGTATTTCTTTGGTCTTATCCCCCACCAAGGACTTCTTAAAGCTCAGTGCAACGCTTTCTCCATTAAAGTCATCATGGGCTCACACTGTGTTCAAATGATTTGAATTTTCAGTCTTGAAACACACTCATAAGCAAAACCACAATAACTCATACAGAAACTTAGAAATAAGAAACAAGCGCATTTTGGAAAACAAATTCTCCAGGACCATGGAAATTGATTCTTTATCAAAGAGCTCTCTAAACACCTCACACAACAAAGCCAATAGAGATCAGACCTATTATAAAATCTAACAGTTTTCTCTCAAACCATTACCATAAAACTTGTTCTCATTCTGTACCAAAAAAGCTGATTCTGCTAAGAAGAAACAACAGATATTTCAGTGACTACTTTTAAATAAAAGGAGGAAAGGCAAGTGTTTGAGTCAGAACAGAACTCATTCTGTTCAGTGATTTCACTTTCCAGCTCAGCCTCTTCTAAGTGACGGCACTTTCTGAAGTTAACAGAGTCTTTGTGCAGACAGTGTCTACTTCTAGCAGTGACAGCGCTTGATGTTTAGAGTAACTACCAGAGACTGCTCTGCAGAAAGGCTCTTGCTTATACTTTCTTCTGCACAGACCAAGGTCACTGCTAAACCCAGTGCACCACGGTGGGGGTGCAGTAAGTTTTCACCTGTGAAGTTATGACCCACAGTCTGTACCCTCATAGCAATAGGAAAGAGTAGTTGTATCCACTTAGATATTCAAAATAACCCACAAGCCAAAGTGCTAAGAATGCACAGACGACTAAGGTCTTTCGCAGGACATATGTCTTCCCTTATTAAAAAAAAAAGTGGCAAATTTGCTTTGGACAACAGATGCTGACATAGCTTGTTTTATACTGAGGTGCCACCTGTTACTTATGTTCCAAAAACAATGCCAAACCTGCCACTAGAAGACTTATGACTGTGTTTCTATATAAAGTGGTAAGTTGTTCCAGGAAGAAAGTTAATTCCACTTTAGTTTTTCATCATTTTTATAGATACTCGTTTTTGTGCTGGAGCCCACTGCTGTTGTAGAGACTGGGTATTTGGAGTAACTATTCTGTATTGCATATTGTATAAAGCACAGTTACAGGTGAAGAGAGAGCAGTGCACTAAGCAAAAATTTCTGTACTTGTAACTGCATTTCCACCTGTGTTAGTTTTGTGAAGGGAGCTTGGCAGAAGTTCAAGCCATGCACAGGAGTGCTCTTCCACCACGGTAATAAGACAGATCTTGTGACCTTGCAAGAAAAGTATCAGTTCTCTTCCCTCCTCTCCATCTAGGTCTTCATGAATAAGTAGCTCAGAAAAGGCCTTCAAAGAAACAATTGATCCCATCTCTCGTTTCCAACTTTTCTTCCCTCATCTCAGTTACAACACAAACAGCTTCTATGGGGAGTTCAATTATCTAACAGCAAGAGCTTGAGGCCCTTCCACAAGATCTATAACTAGTATGATTTAGAGCAACTGTCAAACAAATGGAACTCATCCCTCCAAGCTTCAAATCTCAAATGTCAGTGTGCTCATTCCACGAGTACATACGCCAAGAGCCAGGTTGTTATTTAGAATTATATGAAAATCTCCCAAAATGAAAGTGGCTACTTCTGTCTTTTTTGGGAGGAGTCCAGAATGTTTTCATGTGTCCTACGGTTTTTAGGAAAGACAGCTTATGTACCAATTTTTGGTTGTCAAGCTTTTTTCGAAGGGACAAATTCATGACTTTTCAGGGGTTTCCCAAGTGACTTGTTTTTCGGATTTTCACAACAGACGACGTTTTCTGTATTTGGTCTGCCTGGGATGGAGTTAACTTTTTTCAGTCTGAAGTCTGTATGGAGCTGTATTTACATCTGTGATTGAAAAAAAAAAAAATCATGACACACCAGTGTTTTAGCTATCGCTTAACAGTGCTTGCATAGCACCAAGGCTGCCTCAGTTTACCACTCTGCCACCTCCAGGGAGCAGACTAGGTTTGGGTTAGAGATTGTGAAGGGACACAGCAAGGACAGCTGACTCAAACTGACCAAAGAGATGTTCTATACCCCATGATGTCATACTAAGCTACAAAACTGCCGGGGGGCAGAATTTCCAAGGTAGCTGTTGCTCAGAGACTGGCTGGGCATTGGTCTGCTAGTGAGAGGTGGTGAGTGACTGCCTTTGCATCACTTTTGGGGGTTTATTTCCTTCATTTATTAAATTGTCTTTATCTTGACCCACAAGGATTTTTGCTTTTGCCCATCCTGCTGTGGGACTGTGAGCAAGTCACTGAGCAGGGGCTTAGCTGCTCTCCAGGGTCATTCCACCACATTTTCAAATGGAGAAATTTTATTTTTCCAGAAATCAAACTTGTAGGATTTCAGGGAAATATCACCTTAACAGACACTAATAATTCATTAACCAGTATTTGTTGGTGTACATTTTTCTGTAACACCCTGGCACAGATTTAGGGTGAAAAAGCAAATGTTTTTTTCAGCAGACATATGATGTTGATCTGCACAGCTGTCTACTATGACTCAAACTACTGCTGTAGCAAAGTCAGCAAATAGATATCAAGCTCTGGAATAAGTGGGGCCTAACACCAGCTCCAATCCTTGGAGTTCCTCCTGCTTAAACACAGGTTGAATTTAATGAATTTCCTGAATAGACTTCTCATCTAAAGTCATGACATGTGACACTGTCACTGAGAAGACTCAAGCTGGATAAAGAAACCAGTTCAAGAGTACCAATATGAGGCTCTGTGATTAATAAAGTATTTTCCATGTTTTCTGCAGTATGACATCATCTCACTTCAAATGTGAATATTTGAGAAATATTTGCTGTGTCATTTCTTAAACTATCAAAACCAAACAGAGCATTAGGGCAATTATATCAATATCAATCCTGATTTCAAGTTAGCATACATTATTCATACAGACTTCAATAAAAGGATGTCTACTACATGCAGTGCTTACTTATAATTATGTTTCCAAGAAAATGGATCAAAACAGGATATCAGCATGTGTTCTGTAAAAAAAAAAAAAGGAGACGAATTCCATAATTGTAAGGTAAGTCACCTTGAAACTTATTTTTGACATCACTATCTTTGCATTCTTAATGTAAAACTTACCAGGTTTTACATCAAAACGTGCATTCCTCTGGGCAGTGATGAGTTCAGAAGCTTTTCAGATTTTTAGGCATACACGTACCAAATCTCACCAGAGCAATCTCTTATAGCAACACAGTTTTTTGTTTGTTTAAAAAAACCCTACAACAACAGACAAATAAAAATATATTACAGGCAGCTTTTTACTTATTTTTACAACGCCGTTATTGATCATGGGAAAGATATTTAAGAATAAGCTCACTTTTCTTCATCAAACACGAAGCTTTTAGTCCGCTGCAAAATGAGAATGCTTGACGAGAATATATGGTTTACTGAATGACACATCTACAGCTTGAGGAAAAGAATTATTTGGCAGTTATGGGTATATTTACCCCAGAAAGCCAAATGCATCTTGCCAGACCATTCATCACCATTTCTCCGCTTGTGTGCAGTGTGGAGATCGGTCTTTCTATTGCTCCATCTCTAGGTCAATAAAAACATCCCTTCCAGTAAAATAGCCCATGACTGGAAGCCATACTTTAAATGCCATAAATTATATTAGCCCTTTGTAATTTTTTGCAAAGTATGTGCTCCCAATTCTGGAATAACAGCATTAATACTATTGAGCTATATAAAAAATAATTTTGTATTTTAAAGTGTTTTGTTGAAACAAGCATACATATTCCATCCTTTATCAACTGAGATGAAACTATTTCTGGCACTGGGAATAAACAAGCCAAGCAGTACCTGCTTAATTGCCTGTGATCTTGTTTGGTGCACATACTTCATCTTTTATTTAAAAAAAAATCACGTCAGATTAATTCTGGTTTGTGATACACTGCACAACTTAAAGATATAGAATATATCCACATATACAGAGGTGGTTGTTTTGATGTTCCTCCATACATATATTTAACTGCTCAGACATGAATGAAATATAAAAATGTAATATAGCTTTAAACTAGCAAATAAGTCTGTTTTAATTAGCCTTTCTGGTAACTCCTAGTGGTTTAATATCACATAAATATTGTTCCACAGGGTTGTTTTTGAAAACTGGCAAGGCCTGACTGATTAAATTTCCCATAAAACCTCACAGTATCAATTAACTACAGAAAAATATGTTCAAGTCGTTTAAAGTGAGAAAGGGTTAGTCTAAGTGTGTTACATCTGACCTCCAGTGGCTTTAAAACCACTTTATTTCTTCTGCAACAATGACATATGGTTGCTTTATGCATGTAGAGCATTTCCAACAGCTATGCAGCTTTAAATCAAACATTTCAGCAAGAAAAATTCCACAGGAAGATCAAAAAGAGCACCTGATCTACAGCAACATTCATACGGATTACTGATGCAATTTGTAAAAAGGGAGCAAGTCTCTCAAGAATAAATAGCTGAGGGATGCTACATGGATTGTTACAAAATCATGGAAGAGTTGAGGTTGAAAGGGACCTCTGGAGATCATCTGCTCCAAACCCTTGCTCAAGCAGGGCCACCTAGAATTGATTGCCCACACTATGTCCAGATGGCTTTGGATTGTCTCCAAGGCTGGAGAATCCACAACATCCTCAATAAACCTGAGCCAGTGCTTGCTCATCCTCACAGTAAAAAAGTGTTTCTTGATGTTCAGATGGAACATTTTATGTTTCAGTTTGTGTCCATTTTCTCTGGTACTGTCATTGGGCAACACTGAGAAGAGCCTGGTTGTGTCCTCCTTGCATCCTCCCCTCAAGTATTTATATACATCAACAGGATTCCCTGAGCTTTCTCTTCTCCAGGCTGAACAGGCCCAGCTCTCTCAGCCTTTCCTCACGTGTAAGATGCTCCAGTCCCTTAATCTTCTTGGTGGCCCTTCTCTGAACTCCCTCTAGTAAGCCCATTTCTCTCTTATACTGGGGAGCTCAGAACTGCACCCAGCATTCCAGGTGTGGCCTCACCAATGGTGAATAATGGGGAAGGATCACCTTTATTCGACAGGAATAAAGGTGTCTACCAGGGCCCCCAGGTCCTTTTCTGCAAAGCTGCTTTCCATCTGGGCCACCCCCAGCATGTACTGGTGCCTGGTGGTGTTCCTTCCTAGGTGCAAGGACTTTCCCTTGTTGTACTTCAGGAAGTTCCTGTCAGCCCATTTCTCCAATCTGCCTTCACCACTCTCAAAAATCACCCTCACCTGGGGATTTCTTGTTACTTACCTCAAAAACACCTACTTAACTGAACTACAGGGAGCAGGGTGGGGTAGGAAAGTTCACGCATACAGCTAATACATGTGCCTGGTTACTTGTGGAGAACCAGCTTTTCCAAATTTCAGGCTATATCTTTAAAGGTGTTTTCACACCTAATTGTCACAGACTTCAGGGAAGTTAAACACCTACAGAGTCAGTGATCTGAGGCCCTATCCAGTTCTGATGGTTTTAAATAAGTTAAAGAATTATCTTCAATTTCCTTCTAAAAACAGATGGAGTCATTTGTAGTCAGGCTACTCTATGCTTATTGTAAATTTTATTATAGTTTGATACCTCAGAGTTTTTCCACAGGCATTCTCCCCTAAATGTGCATCTAAAGCAACAGCATATTAAATAATGGGAGCTAGAACAGGACCACAAAAATCTTTGACTATTATCATCAGAGTAGAGCATTTCCTATGGTAATACTCAGAACACTATGGGAATGGGAAAACAATATATTTCTGTATACACCTACAGAGGAGTAGAAAAATACAAAATGCGTTCTCATAAATTACACGAACAAGCTACATTTAAGAACGCTCCTTAATTTACACTCACACGCCAAGTATTCAAGCATTTGAAACCTGAGTGCTTATTTTGTCAGGGATGTCTGAAGCAAGAACACAGAAGTCACCCCTAAACATACATGCATATTCTAACATCTAGTAAAATTTTTAGATATGGTACTTACAATTTTTTGCATTAAACTAAACAGTTGCATAATGTCAAGCAACTATGAAAATGGTGAATATTCTGTTCCCTAATTCTCAAAGACATTAATCAGCAGCAGCAGCAGCACCCCGTGCCTGGGTCTGCGATGTCTGGAGGTAGAGCAGCGACTCTTTCACGGGCACACCCTTGCCGTGGGGAAGGAGCTTGCGTGCCCTTGTGAGGTTGAGAGCTGTGCTGGTGGTGGCATGTGCCTCTGGTGGGGTCTCCCAGGCCAGACAGGTCTCAGCTGAAGGGTCAGACAAAGTGTGTCCACGGGCAGGATGGGCTCACTAGCCTTGGGGCAGCCATCCTAGGAGAAGGACAACTCTGACTCCAAACCCGGGCAGATGGAGCTCGTTTAGCCTTGTAAGGCATCCATCATCTACGAGAAGGACACTCTAACCAAACCTATGACCCGAGGGCTTCGCTGTCACCATCCAAGCTCGCTAGGCCCTGGCAGATGAACCTCAGGTGTAAAGGGTGGAGCCAGTTCCGCGCACGCTGGTGCCTCACCTAAAAAAACCACTGCGCAGCCCCGAAGGGTGCACTCATCGCTTGCAGTGAGCGTGGGAAAAATCCTTCCCAGATCTTCGTTCACGAAGCCAAGCCATGATGATGATGATGAATCAACAAGGATAACCAAAACTCTGCTTACAGGAAAATAAACTGCGTGACTAACTAGTTTGTAATTGATGTGAAATAAGTTTTGCTTTGTTTTCAATATATTTAGTGATCTACAGGGACGTCAGTCATTATGGTGTATGAACAAAAGTATTCAGAGAAAAACATACATATATGTTGAATCAGAGGTAACTAAAAAGTGCTTTTTTTGTTGAGGAACAACCAGGAAACAAATATCTAATGCATTATCTCCACAATAGGTGGAGACTTGACAACTTATGTACAAACTCTAGCATCAGCTTCTCAAATATCTTAGTTGTGTTCTTGTAGTTTTAAACTATAAATTGTAAGTAGATCTCTTCTTTCAGAGAGTTCTAAGCATGTAAGACATTAAGCAAGCTAGATGCCAGATGCTAAACCTTATTTCATTTTTCAGGTAGTTCAAGGATCTAAAAGTCAGTGATTTATTGAGCTGTGCTCCCATTTCCTTCTCAAACCTGAAATAGTACCTGTTTCCAGTAGTTCACATGTTCATGTTGTTGACGCACCTCTTGTAAAGATATTCTTTTTCAAATTTTAAATATGGATGAATATCGTTCTGAGTCTGTACACTAGATCCATCATAGGCAGTTCTTTCATTATTGTTCTGAGACCCATTTCACCTCAACTTATAAGAATTATTGTTTCCATGAAACATTAAGACCATATATTCTTTTGCAAACAACTGCACCCCTGATGCCCAGTCACTGAGTTGGTGTCAAACTCCGAGATGTTGATTAAAGAGAAAACAAACAAGGGTAACCGTAATACAACACCAGTTATTTAAGACTAGCACATTTGTTGCACAAGGCCTCAAACTAATTACCAACAAATAACATCAACAAAGCAAGATGCTCAGGTAATTACATCTCTCCCAAGCTTTCTTCTTTTTATAGCATAGTACGTTCATCCTTTTTATAGCATTGAATTAGGTAGACCATGCCACACCAAGCAGGGAGTCAGAGCAGTAATGTATTAGTTGAGAAGACAGGGCACAGAGGGAAGATTTTAACTGGGCAATCTTTGCTTCCAAATCTACCAACAGTTTTCTCAGGCACCTACTATTGTTTCTGCATCCAGTGAAGTTATAGATTAGAAATTAAAGTGATGGCCCGATTTTACCACTCCTCCTCTTGGCACAAAGCAGTGGTATTTCTAGTCTATACAGAAAACCTTGGTCTAAATTTACAGCATTTTTGCAACTCACTTGGAAAACACAGACCAAGTTCTGAATCACTTTTCTGAAAAGCAGTATCTCATCCTTGAGTGGGCTAAAGATTTTAGTTTTCTGCTAATTAAGCACTAATGAAAGTAAGTAGTAAAAAGCCAGATTTTGAGAGCTATTCAGGAGCAATCACATCTTGAACAGTTGATTAATGAAGCATTAAAAAACTCTTTTAGTAAAAAAACAATAGGGAAAAAAACCCAACAGACACTGTCTTCAAAAACGTCAATAGAACCAGCAAATTCAACCAGCAAGTTGCAAGTACAACTATACAGTTGCAAATACATACTGAAGTCAATGGTTTTGAGCATTTGGAAACCAGGAAAAGGTTTAAAAAGTCATCTAAAAATATTTAAATGTCAGCTTGCAAATAAACATTAATCTCCAGTGACTCACTACATGGTAGAGTAACAAAGGCACTGGAGTGTTACATATGGTACAACTGTGAAGCATACGGTGTGGAATTTGGTAAGCACGGAGGCTGTACACAGAGGAAGCCATCATATAGTCTTCCTGTCGTATTGTCCATTAGAGGATTAGCTGCAAGTATTTATTGGCTGCCGCGACAGTTTCTCATCTCAAGATTGTCATGTTCTCCTCTTGATTTCACGCCCATTAAGCCTGATTAATGCTACTAACTTGCTTTTTCTGTACATTTTCAATTGCCTCGGAGGTTCTCTCAGACACTACTGCATCTTAATCACAGGAATGGAGTAGAAGTCCCTGCCATCTCCTTGTGGAGACATCTCATTGTCTCAGCCATAAGGCTTAAGCAGTGATATGTAACCTGTTCCGGTGATATGTACAGCCAGCAGTATCAGTGACAAGCACACTGGGCACTCAGGGAGAAGCACCCGATCTGTGCAGTACCTTAGTGTCTGTAAGCAGGCTTTAAGGAAAAGGTTTTTGTTTTTTTTATTCCTCTTAACATCTCTCTCTTTTCATTCATGTGCTTTAAACTAGAAGTAGAGAAGAGTTCACTGGACAGATCAAAGGACAGATTGTGTGTCTATGCATGCACAGAACATGCACAATCTCTTGGATCATCATCCCTTTTGTTTTCTATTTCAGTCAACCAGAAATGTTTACATGGAGTGTTTCAGGTCATCTTTAAACCATTAAGCACGCCTGACATTTATAGCACTTTCCTACAGGAAAATTGTTACTAATGCTGCCTGACTTAAATTGGAGAAAAATTGAAACAATGCTACTATGAGTTTGTCTACAAGGTGCAGCCTGGTGATCACATTACAGAGACAGGGGCATTGACAGAACTCTCTTCCCTGTTTTTCCTTGTGTAGAAAAAAAAAAGGCACATGTAACAATACAGGCAATAAGCAAGCTAAGATTGCAAAAATGAAGTAATAATATACACACCATATTCAAACATAAAGGTATTTGTGACAGACTATTTGTTGTCTAGTTTATGTTATTTTTGTTATTTAAACTAGTCATTTACAGCCTAAGTAGATACTAGCAGCTTTTAGGAAGAGGTCTTGCTACACAAACAAAGCCTCAGCTCCCAAGAGCCTTTTCAGCTGAAGAAAGCAGTCAGGCCAAGAAAAAGAAAAGAAACACAGGCGTCAAAAGGTGAATGGAGTAGCTCGACATTAGCTAATACCACCAGCTGGCCAAAGAAACTAGGCAGCCCTCACTCACATGCCCCCCAGTTACACTGCCTTGATTGAGAATGATGTCAAGGTCCCTGTAGAATTAAGACTTGGAAGTTAGCACACTCAAGCCTATCACAGGCCAAAAAAAGAAGCACGTTTGTAACATATATTTAATATATCAGTCAAGCAAGAGCTCAGATAGTAAAATCAGGTTTTGAGAGTCTTTATACAAATAATAGGAGCTGACCCCTGCTCCCTATAGGTCAATGGGTTTACTTCCACTGTTATCAAAAGCCTGTGGACTATGCCCATTATGGAAAAGCAGGCTTTTCCAGTAGAGGAGCTGAGGTCAGCTTTGTTTGTTCTGTTAGCTAACACGCTGCCATCAGCAATTACAATCTGAGAACAGCCCACTCCAATCTCCAAATTTTAGCTTAACAACAGACAGGCTCGAATCAACACCATAGTGACAGCGGAATACTTCTGCTTGCACTAGAGAACACAGCAGAAATTAAGCAGTAGACTGCATAGCTTGTAATTGACGGTCTTACATCAAGTATGTTCTAGACTAGTATTGGCAATCAGTGGCAAAAAAATATTTCCTGAACCTCTCAGTGCTACATTATATGATAAAAAGCTCATCTGCATACACACGAAGGTCAATGGCAGGTGAGAAAGCCCAGGAAATAACCTGCTTCTGCTCCTCCCAGGTCCGTCACAGAAGCCATCAGCTCATCAGTGGTTCATCTCACAAGCCCTGATATACACAGAGGAACAAGCTCAGTCAGGAATCCAAATTAAATGGACACCCTGTCCAAGGTGTCCACCCTGCCCCAGAGCAGTCCCAGGACAGCCACTAGGCAAGCATCCAGGTGTGAAACCCAAGACGAACCAAGGGGAGGCAGCTCTCCGGATTGCCTCTTGGACCAAGGGGATCACTGCCCAGGAGTACGGGACACTGTGAGACATAGGGGAAGAGCATTGCATGCAAGTGCATAGTGTACACATACGTTAGTGCTTGTGCAATACATTCTCAGCCTTGCTACTGGTTGAACCTGGACACAGGGAGCTGCTTCACTTCTATCAGGCTGATGCATCTCCGGCTGTCAATTAGCAATTTCCATATAGCAATTTAGGCTCAGTAGACACCTGTTACTTTGTGCTCCCTTGTCCGCAACATTTGTGCAAAAGTTTTTATTTCTACAAAGCTTGTTGACAAGCTTTTATGATGGGTAGTACTTCCTCAATACCCTGTATCTACAAAACAGTGTACTACCAGCTGTAGCTCAGCCAAGTCTGTGCTTTTAGAAATAAACAATGGTAGCTCAAAGAAGACCTGCAGATTTGTCTCTTGTAAAAGGCAAAGCTATTCAGAAAGATGCTTATGAGGGAAGTGATACAGAAATCTCCAGCAGGGCCCTGGAACAAAAGAAATTGAAGATGAGGAAATAATTGCCATTACCTCAACAATCAAGTGTACGAAAATGCTCATGTTTTTACTTTGTGTGAACAGACTTAAGACAATGAAGCACAAAGCCTGCTTAACAGCCTGGATCCATTTGGCCTGGAACTCTCTGCAGGCACTGATAGATACACCGCTTCTTTGAAAACTGAGAAAAGATTTAGAGTTTACTTAAGAATTTAGAGCCGATTTGAAAAAAAAACAAAAATCACCCTGTACTGTCTTCAGAGTTATCATTTTAATGACTTCCCCAGAATTCCTTTCATTCAGAAACTTTAGGTCATTAATCACAGATTGCAAACACCACAAACAGCACCACACTTGCTCTAATCACCAACTGAAAGGGCAAACAACAAAATAATTAGACCTTAAACTTCACGAAACTAATCTCTGGGTTCAAATTCTCTAAATACCAGAAAAATATTGGCTGGACTTAACTTGTTGTTGTTTGTTTCTTTTCTAACTCCAAATGAGATTAGTCAAAAACATCATATGAAGACAGGTCATTCACCAGAGGAGAAAAGGCAATTTGCAGCAAAATTTCACAAGGAATTGGGTCGACATATGCTTCCATAGCTACATAGAGTAAAAAAAAGACCTAATAATAACTTTGGCTAATAAATACAGCTGTCTTCAGAGAACTGCAAATATTTAAGCCCACGTGCAACACTGTAGCAAGGTGCATGCCAGAAGCCTGCAAATGACTAACAAAAATGTAAATGACAAAGTTTCTAAAACGAAGAGAACCTGTCACAAAACGCTTAGCAAATCTTTGCCATGTGGAAGAACTTAAAAATAACCACATAGGACAACAAATGATGGTGTTGTGCAGAGTGCTTTGTTTCTCTCTAAAGGTAAAAAGTTTTGAAACCACAAAATTGACAGAAGTGTTCTTTGTTTGCAGTCAAACACAATAAGTGCAAAACAAAGGTGTTAAAATCTATATGGGGATCAGGAACTCATGGCAAGTCATTCAAGGTAGTTACACTTTCAAGTTACTGAGTTATTCTCCCAATTTTCACAAAAAGTCTTTTTTTTCTCATACATTCTTCTATTGTAACTAATAATTATAATTTTCCAGGACAGGAAGAACAGTTTGTTTGCTGAATACCTGGAGCAGATTGTCTCTGTTGTTTTAAACCACAGTCATTTTACATTACTAAAACCTTTTTCAACTGTTTGATAATGTTGCATAGAACAGCATGATTTTTCCCACCGATTCAAATGAACAAAAGCATGTTCATAAATGATCTAATGAACCTGAAAACTGTATTTTAAGGAGTGTCTCTCAACTGTGAATTAGTCAACAAATTGTAAAGGTATCTCTTTTATAAGGTTAGGTGTTGCTAATCATTATGTCATCATGAAATTGGTGAAAGAATTCTCAGACTACGTGCAAACTTCTTATTCAGTGAGTTTCACATGATGTTAAATCACAACCCCTAGCTGCAGTTATTGCAGGGGACTACAAAATTTTAAATTGATGAGAGTAAACAGAGGAGAAACAAGTTCTTTTCACATAAAACTGTAGCCCAGTAGAAACACATTTTTTAAAGGATTCTGTTAATTGTGAGGGTTGCTTCACAACAATTACTAAAGCTACTAAACCTGGCATAATTCCTCTTCCAGACCGGGTTTTTTCTTTACTGTCTCTCATCTTTACAGCTATTCTCACACCCTCCACAGCACTTTAACAGACATAACTTATAACCTGTCTTAATCTCTTTCACCACGATACTCTTTTATTCTTATCCTCATACTACTTACTAGCCACAAAGAGAGTCAAAAACTGGAATTTCTAAGTTCCAGTGTGAATGACTTTGTGCTATAGCTTGAAATGGAATGTCTCAGCGGGTCACACTAACTCCATAGTGGCCTAGGTGTCATTAACTTTTAAAGGAAGAGAAGTTAACAAATCAGAGAAAAAAATCTCCCAGTCCAGTATAACACTGCTGTAGCCAGCAGCCTTCATTACCTTCCCAGAGAATTATTCAAGTTATCAAAAAATCTCCATTTCCTGTGTGTTTACTTGGTCAAGCACAAGTGACTCTCCAACGTATGAAGAACTGAAATAGCCTCAGGGTTGCCTCTAGAAATACCACCTCTATCAGCCAGCTCCCCAGCAGCTCCTTGTGCACCTCCTCGCTGGCTGAGCACGGCAAACTGAAAAATCCTTGAATTAGCATAAACACTGCTTAGCAACACCTAAAATATCAGTTGTCAACACTATTCTCCCACTAAATACAAAACTTACAGCACTGTGACAGCTATTAAGAAGAAAATTAATTCTGTCCCAGCAGAAACCAGGACAAAGGTACAAGAAAGAAAACAGTATTCCATTTCTTTCTCATCATCAGACACAGACAGCTGAGATACAAGAGCACGTTTTTTATTTTGCTAGAGAAGTGTTGAAATGGTGATGATGCTATGAAAGAGAAAGAATGGAAACTTATCCCACTTTTCAGAAAACTGGGTGTTCTACTACAGCCAGATGGCAAAAACAATAACCATCAGTACTACAACATTCTTTTATGTTTTCAGAACTGTTCGTAAATCAACATTTCTGAACAGGGAACTAGCACATTCTCAAGAGTCGGTGACAATTTTTTTACAAATCCATGAATATTTTTATAGGTATCCACAGGTGGATAGTCTTAGAACACCCCAATCTTTTAAAAGATAACAGAGGGGTTTTTAAATTGATGCATGATTCACTTGACAATATGAGAGAAAAACAGAAGTCTAGAATTCACTTCCATGAACAAAAACAATGACAGATCATTGGTTTTCCATATAACTGCAAGGAAACTAGCCAAGACAGATGTTACTACTGGAAAAAACACACAACAAAGCTTCACACCTACATCTGTTTCCTGGCAAGCTGCTTCTATTTTTTGGCTTTGGATGCTAGGATTTCAGCTTGGGTTTTCTTCAGTGCTTGGGGAGAAAGCATTTAGGCATAGAGGGTGAAAGGACAGAATACTTCAAGATCTAATTATTTCCTTACTTAAGGCAGGGAGACTGCAAACCAAGAAAAAAACACACAACAAAGCTTCACACCTACATCTGTTTCCTGGCAAGCTGCTTCTATTTTTTGGCTTTGGATGCTAGGATTTCAGCTTGGGTTTTCTTCAGTGCTTGGGGAGAAAGCATTTAGGCATAGAGGGTGAAAGGACAGAATACTTCAAGATCTAATTATTTCCTTACTTAAGGCAGGGAGACTGCAAACCAAGAAAAAAAATCCCTGTAGTGCATTTCTGCTATTTATCACAATTACAGAAACACCTGTGCTTAACAAACTCTGTTAAACTGCTGAAAAATCAGCCCTTAACTGGCTTCAAAATGTCATCTTCATGCACACCCCCCCCCCCCCCCCCCCCAAAAAAAAAAATATATTGCTTTCACTTTAAGCCATCCCTTTAGAATATCACACCTCCAATGGAATGCTTAAAAAGTGTGAGTTTATTATGAACCAATACATATTTTTCACATTGCAATTGAAAAGGTGTTTGCAGTGGAAACCTACTGAGTTTAAACATCAGAAACAGAAATGTGGTTATTTATAAACAGCAAGCTGTGACTACTTTATTTAGAAAACAAGTTCCTACAGCTAGAGAAAAGTTACACAAATTCTGTCACAGAGTTCCAGTTTAGTAATACCTACCATGTAGGTAACTGCAAACAAAAATTCCCTCTTATTTTAGTGTTTAAAGCACAATTAGAGTTGGCAGGAGAATGGCCAAGAGCTGGAAGTCAAACTGGAAAAGGATCAAAAGTATATAAGGGCAGAAGAACAAAATATTGATCTAAATAAAGAACAGCAAAACTAGTTCCATGAAGATTTCTCTGGTTTGTGTTTCTCTGTAAACTACGGAATTAATAGCAATATGATCTACAGGCTTATTTGTATTACAATTTACAGGATGCTGTTGCTTTCCTAGCCATAGTATCTTCAGCGAGATGTTTGTTCTCTTTGGGAGAAACACACACCTACATCCTCACATGTATATATTTGTAAAGGTCATAACCAATATCAAATTGCAAAATACCACTGGTACATTGAATACATTAGTCTTTTGCCTGAAGCTCCCAAATCTCTTATCCTAGAATCCACGTAATCTTGGAAAATTACATTGTATTAACAATAAAAAGTAGTTGTTCCAAGCCATTTGGAATCCATAAGCAGATTTCATTATTTCTCCTTGTCTCTAGAGTCCAGGATTAAGTCTCATTCAGTCCTCTGCAGAGACAGGGTGCTGACACAAAATTCAATTCAGAATTCAAACAAAGATTTCTTCTAGCACATTAGTCTCCATAATACTTAGATATTCAAATAAACCCTCACTGATCAGCCATATGGCATTTGAATTCAACAAATGTGCACATACAAAAGAGAAACAGATACGGTTGAGAGTTTCTGCTGTAAATTCATGGGAATTCAAGCTTGGCCTTTAACGACCTGTGATGTAGCTTCCCCATCAAGTAGACAAGATTGAGTTTTGTGCAGTTAATTAATTTGGACAGTCAGTACATCAAAGCATTCCCTCCTCTCTAAGCCTTCCTTCCACCACAACTACTGACAAAGTTATTTCAGAAATTAGAGCCATGCATTAATGAAGACATCATTACCTGATAACACAGCCATTAGCATGTCTTAGTGCTAATTACTTTTGTCATTAGAAAACAATGGTCTATGGCTACAAGTTTTAAAAGGGAGAGATCAGCAAAAATGACTGTCATCTTGTATTAAGCATACAACAACAAATGGAAATGCTTCACAGGATTTCACAGGGTTTAGACAGCATTCCAGCAGTGCCTATTTTACAGATTGTAGAGATTAATGGCTAATAACCTGTCTCCTTGGTATAGAATTTTAAAGACTAGTTCATAAATTTACCTAAAGAAACTGCATATATATTAAGTTTTCTAGGATATTGTTCATAATCTAACTTCATATCATAAAGTAAGAACTCCTAAAGGGAAATTATTTTAACAAGCAGTGACAGGAGTCTTTTGGGTGATTTCTACAGACTTTGGAATAGATCCTTGATTGTTTTCCTGTTATCATTGTGACTTTTATTCAACATGGCATTGCTACAGGCCAAGCACATTAAAAAAGTATACCTAGAACTATAGCACAATGCAAATGGACACAAACAATAACCACAGTTAAGTGTTCAATTCAAAACATCTCAATAAAAGAATCTCACCTGCTCAAGAAGCAGTACTGACAAAATACAATACTCAATAATTAGAGACTGAGAAGGAAAAAATCCTTCAATTTCTGTTTCTACAACATGAGCAGTGCTATACAGTCAAAATCACGCACATTAAGCTTACTCCTACAGGAAGCTTGTGGAATTACACCAGCATGTCGCTTAGTTGAATTTAGTCAAAAGAAGTCATTGAAAAAGGCAAACCGGCTACGCTGTGTGACCTGGGGTCTGTAAGTACTTTTGGGGAAAAACATTCTGAATGAAAATTCCTATAACCACTCTATCACATACTCTGAAACTAAGGGGACTTCTATTTGAGAGCAAGAATATCTCCAATATGTTTATAATAAATAATCTTTTTTTCCCCCATCTGATTTTTATGCTTAGTTTCCCTGATTTCCCCGCTCAAGATTTTTTTTCTTCCCTCTTCTGATTTTATGGCAGTTCTGGAGCTCCTGTTCTTTTTGCACAACTTATCCGTATATCAAAACATCCATTCCCCG
>NW_010411006.1:39933-41055 GCF_000710305.1 Buceros rhinoceros silvestris | reverse complement strand
GAGTAAAACTGGCATTTTAACAATCTAGCATCAGTCCCATTAGACAGATTTGACATGGCTTTGCACCCAGACTATTCATTCGCTTCCAGGTATTATCAGCATGAAACACACTGGCATGATATATTCTTCTGTCTCAGCCCTTTTGAAAAGCTACAACTGAACATGAGCAGATTAGAAAAGACCTAATCAGCTTCTAGGCTTTTAACACAGGTCACAGATTCCTAATATTCATATATTTAATGTAAGATAAAGACCAAAATTAAGAATTTGATGAGATAGACAAACTTGGTGAATCTTGTGTCTAGAGGGCAGTGCTTTTTTGACAACAATCGCGAGGCTTTTGAGCCTGAACTTTAGACCAGAGGAAAGAGGCACCAGCCTGTCGTTGTTTTTTCTTTAATGTCAAAACCATGTTAGTAACAAGGCTGCATACTTCTGAAAACAAGTATCACACTGCTTTTCAGCTATGTGATCAAGCTGTCACTCGTTAGTTGGGAAAAGCCATTCCCTCCTACTCTTGCCATCTTGTTTTCCCTCCTTTTCTCAAAACCAGGCTAGACGCTAATTTAATAAGAAGCTTATTCACTTATTTATTTATTTTAAGAGTGTAAGTTTTGTTCAGTACAATGTCAATTTATGTCAAATTGACATTCAGGAAATCTTAGTGCCCTTCAAAACTTTAAAGAGCAAGAGCTCTGACATCTTTCTAGCAGGGTTATAGGTTCTATTTCAGATGTTCAAAAGACTGGGAAAAACAGAGGCTAGTGGGGGTTTTTGCATCATCTGACAACACCTTACCCATCTTCTTCTGCTTGAAAAACTAAATTCCTCAATTGTCTTTCAATCTCTCAATATTT
Source organism: Buceros rhinoceros silvestris (assembly GCF_000710305.1). Lineage (NCBI taxonomy): Eukaryota > Metazoa > Chordata > Aves > Bucerotiformes > Bucerotidae > Buceros > Buceros rhinoceros. The sequence goes on along the minus strand of NW_010411006.1, from coordinate 40,198 downwards.
CAAGCTCTTAACCTCTCTTCATATATTTTGTTAGTGATCTCTGCAGTCTCCAGAGAACAGTCTGCAATTTCTGCAAACAATCTGAAGCTATTTGCTTGAGTTCAGGACAGATGTAGGGACTTGGGAAAATTTATTAAAGAGTCCTAATCCACAAGGTAGGGGTTGAACCTTATCACAGAGGCTTTTGATTAAACTTTAAATTTTTAGGTCATTTATAGAGTCAAGACACATGACAGAACAAAAATAGGTTGGGTTTTTTTATTCC
>NW_010411006.1:16910-39837 GCF_000710305.1 Buceros rhinoceros silvestris | reverse complement strand
CTCTTTCCCAATTGATGAAAAACTGTTCCACTGACATTGAACACTCATTGACTCAGTAAATCAAAATGGCTCATAGGCAGCAGTTAGCTGAATGCTTAGTACTTTAAACAGAAAAAAAAAAATCTACCAAGATTATCAGTACTAATGGTTCTCTTAGTGTTTGTATTCTTTATTGTCAAAATGCCTAATGGTCATATTACACAGGTATTGCAGAACAAAATTTACTTTGTTAATCTAATGTGACACTGCAATATATGTGGACAGCTTCCTTTTCTTCCAAAAAATTCTTTATTAGACACACAAGTAGTCCTTCAACCCAGAAAAAGGTCGTACAATATACTGCAAGAACATTTCTGCAAGTAATTAAACAAAACAGATTCTGAGAAAAATGCACTTTTTTGACAGCGTAGTTCAGTCAATGGACCATATCGGCTCTATAAAGGACCCTGCAAAATGAAATGTGATTGCTTCAAAACATAACCACTCTCAGTTCTTAATACTCCCTTTGTCCCAGAACACACATGCCAAAATCATGGTCCTTCCAGTAATACCCATTAGAGAGATTTCTTTTTATTTTGTCTGATTAAACAACAATAAAAAAAAAACCACAACAAAAAACCAAAACTCCACACAGACCATGGAAGCATTCAGCGAACACCTGCATCGCATGTTAAGTTTGCACACCTGAAAACTCCCATGTTATGACCCAAATTCAGTTCTCTCAGCATAACAAGACTCCAACTCCCCCAGTCCTCACAGAAAGAAATCATTAAGCTAATCACAACGAGGAGTAACTATAGCCATTCTATAGCATGGTTGTATTAGTCATTCTGATGACAAAATTCAAATAATTCAAATCCCTCCATTAAACCTAAGGTAGATGACACTGCTCACTGGGACAGTGGTGATTCTGAAATTACTTCTCAGAATGGTAGAATCATAGAACGGTTTGGGTTGGAAAAGACCTTAAAGATGACCTTGTTCCAAACCTCTTGCCACAGGCACAGATACCTTCCACTAGACCAGGTTTCTCAAAACCCCATCCCACCTGGCCTTAAACACTCCCAGGGAGGGCACATCCACAGCCTCTCTGGGCAACACGTGCCAGTGTTTCACCACCCTCATGGAAAAGAATTTCTTCCTTATATTTCATCTGAATCTACCCTCTTTCAGTTTGAAACCATTACCACTCATCCTATCACTGCACTCCCTGATAAAGAGTCTCCATCCTGACGAATGAAGGACTATAATGGAAAGGGCAAATCCAAACTTTGATGCTTATAACATATCACAGCAGAAAATCAGTTTCATAGGCAAACACAGATCCCAGGTACATCCTTTTCATAGACTCATTGAGGTTGGAAAAGACCTTTAAGATCATCAAGTCCAACAAATAACCCAGTACTGCCAAGTCTCCACTAAGCCGTGTCACTAAATGGCAACACCATCTCCCTGTTGGGGAATCAAACCCCAGTCTCCCACATAACAGGTGGGAATACTCACCACTACACTAATGAAGATTTCATCACAAAGGAAGTCATAGCTTCATGTTTAATTCACTAAACATTCATAATAGAGCAGCTATTAAAAACAGGGGAAAATACCTTTTCTTTATTACCTTTCCCCGAGTAAGATTTAAAATTTTATAAGGCTAAATAAGGTGCCTGAACAGGAAGAAATTGCATCCACTGAGATGACTGAGCAACTAAAGGAAACAAACAACATGATTTTTTAACCATAAAACTGCTATCAGTTCTCATTATTTCGAAAACTGAAAGCATTCTGTTATAAAAATTTAAGCATCTTCTTCTGTAAAATTTTATAATTTGGATATTGTATTTGGAAGTGGTCTTTTAAGGTTTTCCTTTTCAGTTTGCTTGTACCATAAGACTAATTCAGCTGTCTTAGTAGAAGATGAGTTTGGAGCTCCATCTACAGATGAAAATATAAAGCTCTCCTTGAGAAACGTGACAGGCCAGCTAACCAAAGTTTCTCTTTGAGCAAAAAAAGAAAGGAGGTCAGTTTATTGATTGCATTGAAGACAGAGCAAAGGGAGAGGAAAATCACAGTAATTCCAGAGCCAGCAGCAGTATAGCTCTGCCTCTACCACCCTGCACTTAAGCTAATTACAGCCCCAGGTTTATTGTCTGAGGTTTGATGCCTCACTAACATGGCTACAGAGCTGTAGACAGGTGGCATGGTTTTGTGTACTAGAACACTCAATGGCATGGACAGACCTTGGGTATCTCTCTATAGAATCTCTCTGCAGTCCAGCAACAGCCTCAGATGTTTCCAAAAAAAAAAAACCAAACTAGAAGCACAAATGAGACTTGATTTTTCCTCTGCACTGTAGTTATCTTTCCAGCTTTTAGAACCCAGTAAGTTCAAAGAGCCACAAATAAATGGTGTAATTTTAGCCCAGATACTGTGCCTAGATCTTTTCTGTGGAGAGTGGAACATGTCAGTGCTTCTGCTCAGCTCACATGCTGCAAACCTCAACATTAGTTTGGGCATTTGATCAAACACTTGCTTTGTAATTCTTCAAATTAAATCTATTTGTATTCATACAATTTATATACTTATTACCCTTGCAGCAAACCTGATCAGTCATTAATAAAGATGATTAAACAATGAAACAATTTGATATATAACACTAGCTCTGTTCGGAAGAAACAATAAAATCGAAGTGGGCTTTTATGCCCTTGGACATGGTGCATGTATCATAGCTGTGCTGCGTAAAACAGATGTAGCATCTCCTGATACCTATTTTTTTGGACTATCTGATGCTGCACTAAAGGCAGGATAATATTCCAGGTGCAAGACACTGTTCACTCATACAGCTGACTACTGCATGGACTTGAGTAGCTGTTTCAGCTTCAGAGTCCTTAGACTCGGTATTTATCATGAGTGAGATCGCTAAGGTATTAACCCTGCACATGGGTTTGATAATGAAATGCAATTAGCAAGAAAGGACCTGTGGCAGCTAGATGCTACCTTGTTTTATGGCATTTAACAAAAATGGCATTACATTTTATTATTTTAGTGTTTTATTAGGTTACTGGTAGAGCAGACTAATTTGGGCCCTTGGCCAAGACTGGCTAGGCCTTAGCACCATTCATAAGGTGCTAGAACCGGTGTGAAGAAACCTCTTCAGCTGACAGATTTGTAGACAACATTTGTTCTACCTTCTTGCACCATTTCAGAAAGAAAGTCCACACGTACTTGAAAAATACACAGGTGTAAAGTAAGGCATCTTGCTAGTTTCTCTCTCCCTGAATACGTTTTATATGCAGCTCACAGGTGTTAAATTGAACAGGATCATCTAGTTCTTGATGTTATGCTCTTTCTTCATTTAACATCTTATGCTTTAAAATAGGGAGTTTCTAAAGTTACAGACTTTAAAAAGGACAGAAAAGTTGACTGGTGTAGAGAAGACAGAAGGAAGGATGTGGTCAAATACCAAACAAAATGGTTACAAACCAATAGAAGGAAGCTTCAACTAGGCACACATTGAGGCTGGACAGATGACTTTTAAAAAGGTGTCATTTCAAATTCCAGCCAGGTAGGTGATGAGAGCAGAGCAAAGGCTCCTCTTCACCACACTGAAAACTCAGAATCAATGCCAGCTTTTTCAATTCTGTACATCACTACCCAATTCACAAAGAAATGAGAAAAATTTAGACACTCCTACCCATTCCCAAAGAAAACATACTTCTGAGTGAGAAATGAGAGCAAAACAGGAATTGTCTTCTCAGCTAACTCAACTCTACAGGGATGCTTTAATTTACTCAATCCAATTAATTAATGAAGTGTTCAAAGATATGCCATTGAGCTGCAGTGTCCTAGGGATACACCTGTGGATTTTCAATGTCAATGTTAACACCTGAGCATTGTTACTGACTAAATATTACAAAAGGAATGGATCACAGAGGGAAGTCAAGAATTATAAGACATGACCAAAAAAATGCTGGAATCTGTGCAGAAAGAATAAAAATAGAATCAGGAGTGCTCCAAACATCAAGACAGAAAATTGACCAACATGTTGAATGGAAAAATAGCCTAAAGTGAGGGAAGACCACAGCAGCTGGAAGAACTTAAAGCCAAAATGCAAAATTATACATTAGGGGACTACGAAAGAACAAAAGGAAATTGAAATGAAGTGGCAAGAGGATCAATGAAAATACTCATACTGACACAGCCCAATAACCATCAAAGAAAATTACACCCAAAAATTACAAATTCAGTAATGAGACTATGGTAAGGACAAAGAAAAAGAAGGGATAGGCAATCAAAAGCCAACTGGGAGTGCAGCAAGCATTCAGCATGGGAGCAGGAAAAGCAGACAGCTTGGGTAGGGAGACAAAGTTACAATGGAGAAGGCGACAGCAGTGGAAATAGATCATTATGTAAGTAGGATTGTAGTTATCTTTAATTTCTAAATTGTAGATTAAATATATTAACAATTTGGAGACAAAACTGTCAGTTACAAAATAAAGCCTCTGAAGAAGCTAGTCTTTTTAACTTTCATTGAGTGACAGATGTGATCTGTAGAACCAGAAGCAGAATGTTGCACATAGAAGGAAAAATTGGAAAAAAATTACCTCATTCTCACATTTAGTACACAGTACAGGTCCTTCTAATTAATTACAAATTGGTTCCTAAATTACAGCATGCATACTTTCCTGACAGATAACAGATTAAGTATTAAGATATTTAACTGATGTGCAGAAAAAAAAAAAAACAACCCAACCCTTGTGTATCCTGGAATCACAGTTCTTTCTCTCATGTGTTAAAATACAAACTCTTTCCAATTTAGTGCAGCAGCAGATTCAGTGTTCTGAAAACAAGTTGGAAGACTTAGGTCCAGCTGAACTAGAATTGTAGATGATATTCATCCCCCATTGTCAGAAAATGTCTGAAATCATAATCAAACAGCTTTCCTACTGCAACTATGAAACACCATTCAAATATCCTGAAGAGTCAACAAATAGACCGTAACAATTCTGGAGATAAACTGGAGTATTGATGCACAGATTTCCTATTGTTTCATTTCATCTTACAGGTCTCTTTAAATATTATTATTTAGACCTTGGGGGGAATTACACATGCATGCCTTCTTGCTAAGTATGGCCCTTTGCAAATGTACTTTTAATTGACAATTGTATCTTGTTCAACTTCTTTCAAAGCTGAATGACTTCCAAAATAGGCATTTAGCAGTTCTATTTATGAAGGTAATCACATTATACAAAACACCATTGCTTTAAAATACGCTTTATTGTACAGGTGAACATTTTCTTTTGAAATCAGAATCTTCCTACCTGCTGTGCTCCATTATAGAACCCAAGATTATCATCGAAACAAACAGAAACTGAGTTGTCTTTTCAATTGAGCAGAAGGTTTCATCAAAAACTGCAAAGATTTTTGGGGCAAATATATTCACTCCCTTTTCCTCCCCCCTTAGCAAATTTCTGATCAGTGTACCAATTGATCCTGAATCACCAATGTGACACTGAAGGAGTGTGTAATGTCTGTACAGTATGAAAACTGCAGCATACCAATATAAGTAATGGAACTGTAGCAAATCATTATGTGTCATCCTGAACAAACACTGCAAATCATGCCAAAGTACGAACTACTCCATCTGAGCGTAACATAGCAGTCCAGCTGGGCCTACCAGATGCTCTCTGCTGGATTCACTGAAAACAGTGTCACTGTTCCTCCACTGGTCAAAGCCAGTGCCTCCTTCTTATCTCACTCCTCTTTATTTCTAGTACAAATACTGAAATCATCTGGGACCCTTCCATGCAAAGCAGCTATTTTGTACAGGTAAAATGTTCTCCCAGACTAGTAGGTCTCAGAAAAACTAATTTATCCTGAGCGAAGACCAGATGTACCAAATTGGCAACCAGCAAATTACTGTTTCATGCAGAGAACCATAAACAAAGAACAACGAAGGAGAGTGGGCGTCAGACTTGATGCCAAACACCATTTGACAGGGCCTTTGTTCATGGACTTGCCAAAAATCTACGACATTTCTCATCCCAACAGAGCTTTATGCCCCACTATGCTGCTGTGCATGCAGTTACTGAATGCATCACACTGAAACTCCGGCCCAGACACTTACACCTAGAAAGAGAAAACTACCTCCCCACCAGTCCTGTCTGAGAACTGCTGGTTGCAAAAGACCAGGCAGCCCACTGCAATAATAAGAGAGAATTTGGTTTAGATGTTAGAAGAAACAGCAGACATGCCCTTAAGGCAACTGCCAGTGACAATACACATAAGAAAAACAGTTCTACAGTTTTCATTCATTTGTGTTTCAACAGGTTTATTTTTGAGTGGTACATCCCAGTTGTATATCCTACAGGAGAGAAGAGAACACAAAACCCTCAGTAGAAACAGTCAACATCAGCCATGTTCACCTTCCATAATCTATTAACGCACATACTTCACTAAGCAGCACAAAACCTATAGCCCTATATGGCTAAAAGCAGTGAAAACGCCTATCAGAAGGCTAACTCCAAAACAGAAATATCATGTAAACATAAGCAATGTATTGAGAGATTTGCAGAAGTTGTATAGGACAGGTTAGCTACCATGAGCAAGCTTTGTTATTCATATCAAGCCTTACATCTGAGGCCTGAGATGCCTGTACGTTAGCATGAGTGACTGCTGTATAATCCCTAGGTATTAAAAAAAGAAAGTGGACATGCTGGAAGGTTCTGGAAGTGTACCGATCCTGGATATAGTTCTTAGAAATACGTATATAAGTATGCTCTGGTGGACATTGAGAAAGAAAAAGCATTCCTACCTGTCAAAACAAGATGTATAGTTTGGGGGTTTTACACTAGACTCAAGGAGCCTCAGCACCGGAGTGAGGGTGAACCTCTCCACAGATGGAATCTGAGCAGCATGCGATGCTGCACAAACGCAGGGGTCCCTGCATCTGAAAATACAGGATTTGTTCACTATCTGTGTTTCTTTTCCTATTTCTTACTACCAAGGCAATTGTATTTTTATGCTGTTTGCTGCTGTGCCTTTCTTTTTGAGATCCAGAAAGATCCCTGCACCTCTCCTACACAGCACAGCTAAGAAACACCAGAACTGGCGCAGAACATCAAGTCCAGGCTGCAACTTCTTCAAGAGCTTTCTGCTGAATAACCTGTTTTCAACATAAGAAACCCTGCACTGGGTCTATGTGGGGAAAATACAAACTTAACTCTTCCCAAACATCCCCAAAGGTCTCTGTCCACAGCTGGACAGTTCCTCTAACCAACAGCCCAGAAAAGAAAGTTATTCCAGCATGGGATTTACCTTTTTCATTGTTCTGTACAATCCTTAATGCATCCCCTTTCAGTAGTCCCCCTTCTAAAATAGGTGAGTCTGTTCTCATTCTCATCCTTTAACAAGGATAACTATGTCTCAAATGATTTGCACAACTTTCTCCAAAACTCATTGAGTAGCATCAGAGGAGGTAGCTCTTAGTACAAATGGTATTCCAGATGAAACTTTGTTTATGCTTTTACAAATTAGTAATATTTTCACTTTTGCTCTATCCACTGTGCTTGTTGCCTTTGCTGTATTCTGTCTCCTTCCTCTGGAGTCCATTTGGGTTTTTCTTTTTCTTACTACATGTGAGCAATTAGCAGAGATCAATATTTCTGTGGCATCTCTACTTCAGCACCTTCCACATACACATAACAACATAGTAGACAAAGTCACAGTGTGACCATAGAGCAAGGAAATATCTTCATAAGTACACATCTGTTTTATAATTATGAGCTAACTATATGGAGATGCTGAAGTATTTAACATGCTAATTGTACTAAATTATCATATGATTACACAGGTAAATTGACATCTGCAAAGTTGTCTGAATGCCAGGCAAGCCCTGCAGCAACATACTGTATAAATTCATATTTTAACAGCATGAAGCTTACTCTCACAGGTCTGCTATTCAGTTAGTGCTCCCAATCAAGCTCTCATTATTATTTGGTGTGATTCAGGCACTTACATGTGTCAACACTGCTATATTGTCTCATTCTGAAAGCCAAAAAGATTAGTATACACCTAAACATGTAAAATAGGATTATAAATTAAAGTAATTATATTCTAGTTATACATCACCAATAAACTATTCAACTCAAATTCCCATCCTCATATGCACCTCCTTATTCACTTTGACTTATCCCCTCTATGTCCCATTACTTATCTGTTTCTCTTTATAGATTAAAGCTGTGTCATTTTACACATATCTTACATGTTATTAAAATTCTGCATAACAGCTTTTATCTGTGAGATACTTAATGACAGTATTTTGTACTCAGTATAACACCATTTATGCCTGTGTCTCAGAGAACTTTAGAGACATCAACAATGATTTCTAGTTAAAACAGATAGGGAAAAAACCTTCACCGAACTGGGGAAGATGGCATCAAATGTCCCTATTAGAAATATCTGCAACTCAAACACACAAAATTTCTGCTTCACTTAGAAAAAAGCACACTCTTCCTAGGCTTCGAAAGAACAAAGAGACACGCTTTGAGTGATACTGCAATAAGAAATTCGGAATATAGTCTTCTGTGCAGTCGCAGTAAGACACAACCAAGTTGTTATCCTTACGCTCAACAGCTGAAAAATGCCCTATGCCTCCAAATTGTCATAGCGTACAAGTTGTGAGCTCTTGAAGAAACAGGCAGGTATTAATCTGTGTTGTGCATTATTGTGCACAATAAGAAGAGAACCCCGAGGCACAAAATTCAAATTTAACTTTGTGGACAGCCTGCAAATTATATGTTGGCAGGGAGTGAAAAGGTAGGAAGAGAAGGAGGAAGGGAAAGAAGTGCAGAAGACAGAGGGAAAAGGGAGTGAACCAGCACTATACATTTCAGAGTTTGTGGGAAACTTTCAGTTCAAACATTGTTAGAGTAGACACAGTTCTTTCAAAAATTATGAATGAAAATTCAAAAACAGAGAAATAGCTCTGGACTCAGCAGAAGAGCCATCACTCAGGGGTGAAATGATGCTTCATAGTGTTATTCATCAGTAGAACTGGTTTTAAAATGGAAGTTTAACCTTCCTTAAACTTTGCTTTAAGCCCAAACTCTGCACTACAGCACCACACAGACATAAGCCTGCCTTAATTTTTTTAATAGTTGTAGCTTCAATGTTTCAGAATAGTGATTTAGAATTATTTAGAATCATAGTAAACAAGGATGTAACTATGTTTAAAAAAAAATCTAAACACATTTTCATTTGAAATTGGTAAGAAGATTTCTATATCGTAACAGCATGTCTTATCAGTAGAAAGATGTAATTTGTTTGGGAAAGCATCCCCTTAGCAAGGTTAACACACAAGACCATTCTTAATTTCATGTTTAAACTTATAGTTAGACACATACGTGGTGCTACCTCAATAAAAGGCACATATAATTCCCTGTTTAAGTGATTTCCCACTTCAGGGTCTAAGTCTACAATATATCTTCCTCATTAAACACAAGAGAAGAAGATGAAAATCTTGAGTTACTGGTACCATGCAAACTGGTGGTATGCATCAAAAAATATACTGTTATTTATTAGCAACTCCACAAAACTAGTTTTTCTTTCTACTTCCGATGCTGGCAAAATGTGGGGTGTTTTATGATTTTAAGGTCCAGGGCAAGAGGGTGACAGAGGGAGGAAGAAGGTAAGAAGGGCTCCCATATTTCTGGAAGTCCATACATTCATCACAAAAAAGTCCCAGAAGCCATGCTTGTACCCATAGTTTTGTTGTAATGCTTGGATGCCATCATAAGCAGGCTACAAGTAAGGCTCTCTTCTCTCATGTTACCTCTGGTCCATAAACCGTGATTTCATGGCTGAAAACAGGACAGCTTTAACAGGAGAGACAGACTCTTCCCCTGTAGTTCTTTTCAAGCATTTTATTCAGACTGAAGTCAAAGGGCTGGAGAGCACAGGCTGCCAATTCATTTTGTATGTGTGCACAGGGAAAAACCAAGCAAAGCTTTAGATTCCTGCATCTTGAACTAGTACTTCATACACTAGAGAGAGGAAAAGAGCCAGGTCATCACACCTCTGCACGTGTCAGATAGGCTTCATCAGGCTGCCATCCCCAAAGGCATGGCTAATACCCTCACAAAACCTAGTTTGGCACTGTAAAGTGCCTCAGCAGAGGCAACTTCAGTGCACACCTGGGCTGAGTTCTCCTCTTAGAGAAAAACTGAAGTTCAGATCTCCTTCTGCAGTATTTCCCTCCGGCTGACTTAACCCTATCTCTCTGCTTGCCTCTCTCTACATCCCCTTTTAATAACTGTCTGTTGTAAACACTAAATCTTCCCTGTTTTTCTCCTGGTACAGGGAAGAGACTGACTGGAGAGAGGAATTGTCCTGTGATTGGTCCCACCTCAGTGGCAACTGGTAACACAGAATCACAGATTTATTTGGCTGGAAAAGACCTTTAAGATAATCAAGTCTAATCATTGACCGAGAATTGCCAAGTCACCACTAAACCATGTCCCTCAACATCACATCTACAGGTCCTTTAAATACTTCCAGGGATGGTAACTCCACCTCCCTGGGCAGCCTGTTTCAGTGCTTCACAACCCTTTCTGTAAAGAAATTTTTTTCTAATATCCAACCTAAATCTCCCCTGGCACAAGGGGACCATTTCCTCTCATCCTATCATTTGTTACTTGAGAGAAGAGACCAACAACCACCTTGGTACCACCTCCTTTCAGATAGTTGTAGAGAGCAATAAGGTCTCCCCTCATATGCCTTTTCTCCAGGCTGAACAAGCCCAATTCCCTTAGCTGCTGTATGGAAGACAGCTATGTGCCTACAGAATATTGAAATGGCTGGCTGATTTCTGTCGTTTCGTCTTGCTGGCTCAAGGCCATGTGCCTGTTCAGTCGCTGCTAAAATATCGTGTCTTCTGAATATCTTTGTCCTTCTTTCTTGCATAACTTGATGTTAACCATTGAATGCCCTACACTTTCAGCATTCCTCACCCCGTTACAGTTATGAAATCACTGCTCTGTGCCTGTATGTTTTGGCACGCTTCTACAAACCTACATCAAACTTGAGAGACAGTTTCACACCAATCTGTGATACTCCATCCTATTTCTCTTCACAGATTTTCTACTCCTCCACTAGCTCACAACTTAAATATTGTGCAAATCCAGGATCAGCATTAAAATAGACAGCTGTTTTATAGCAGTATTGCCGGCTGAAATGTTTTTCAGACACTGAAATGGGACGAGGAAATTAATATCAAGCAGTCCAACAAGATGAACAAAATGCTTTGGCAATAACAGATTTTGCCAATTCAGAGCTGGAATAAATTTATTACAGAGGAGAGACTGATACTCTTGATCTTATTGTCTGACCTCCCAGGAGCCAACAATATAACTTTTCTTATATCACATGGCACAAACAGCACTCTCCATGCCTATTTAGGCTGCTTTATAATACCACTGGTGTCTCATCACCTTATGCGGATTCATTTTGCTCCCCTTGGAGACTGCAGGACAAAGACAAAGGGATTTGCATCCAATGAACTTAACACTTCACTATTTCTCAATCAATAAATCACATCACCAACTAACACTGATTTCTAATGGCTAACTGACAAGGTTCTGAAGCTACTCTGCACAGTCTCAAAATTCATAAAACTTAGTTTAATAAATGAATACAATCTCCTTGGGTCCATTTGCATATTGCTGGTCCCCTTGGTAGGAATTAAAGAGATGCTGTTCTATTATGGCTTAAACTAAGACACTAAACTATCTGTGCTGTCCAGATAGCACATGACACTTACCACTAATAAAAGGAGTAAATCCAGCAGCAATACTAATACAATCTATACAAACTCTAGCAGAGAAACAGAGGGCAAACTGAACTTCTGCATTCCAGGCTCCTGCTTGCAAGTTTTACACTGCATTAATTTAAAACCTTAGTGGACCACTGACTTCAAACTTCTGTTACATCAGAACTTTCTTCTTGATTAGTTAAATAATTTAAAAAACAAACCCTTGATTTGAAAAAAATTTTTTATTTCTCTTCCACAATTTTCTCAATTTTATCAGAATTATGCAGAAAGATCAAACATGCAGTGCATTGGGTAAGTAACAACATAAACCATGTGCTCGTAATTAATTCAATTTTTCCGATAAAAACCATCCAAGTTTTAAAAAAAAAAAAAAAGGAAGGAACATTAGTTTCAAATATTGAGACACACAGGCAATGCAAGTACTAATATGACTTTGTGGAAAAATGTTTTCTCAGTACTTATGTCTTCCCAGAGAAGAGTGAGCTTTGTGTCTAATGAAGGTAATGTCTGCAAATCAAGGTCTGTGTATCATAATGATCTTTCTCTTCCTCCGGTGTTGTGGATTCAGAATAAAATGCAAAGCCAAGTCCTAGTATCACTAGTTTATTTTAGGCAGGACTAAGTTAGGAATTCAGCTCAGCTTTTCTTGATCATACACAGCTTCAATAACAGATGAGAACTTCAAAAGCTGAGCTAAATCAGGCTAAAGGTGTTGAATTGCAAACATCATGATGTGCATACAGAAATTCTACACTCGCATCATCACAATAGTTTTAAGGGACAAAATATGATTTTAAGGCAGCAAGTCATAAGAAAAGACAGCATTGTGTCAGGGTGGAAACCAGGAGCATTTTATTCACTGGAGCCAATGCCTCAGCTTTACAGATGCTAAAACTTTGTCCAAGGACAAATTTGAAACTAGATCCTGCTCAGAACAAAAGTGTACATTATTTCAGGAAAGCAATGAGGTTTTGTGAACCTTTTTAGGATTTTTGAAGTGTCTTGGGCTGTTCACATATAAAAACCTGAAATTCTGGAGATCTAATGATGGATACTATGCTTACCATATGAACAGGTATTTTTGACACATATACACGCACACCACCCCCCCCACCCGTGCATCTGGATGGCCTTGACATTTTGAAAAAAAAAAGCAGAAACGCAAGCACCAATAATTATGAAAGCACTCTTCTGAAAGATTAAACATATAGAGAATAATCATGCCAAAATAGTTTTAAGTTCATTATTCACCCATGAGGAGTAAGGCAGCCATTACGTACTTCAGACAAAAAACAATACACACAAGTATTAAAGCTAATGGATTTTAGCATATTGTGTCTATGCAGTAGAATAAGAAAAAAATTCCCTGCTAATAACCTGATGATAAATGCATTTTTTACCTTGGAAACTTCTGTGAAAACTTTGCGTAGACGATCTGGAAGTGAATTATTATTTCCCCGAGGCTTTGCTTTTCTCTCCACTTCTGTTTTTGTTTGTTTTCTATGGTTTTTATTTCACCTCTGAAAATGCATGAGCTCTATGAACAATTTATTTTCATGATTTTGCTTAAACCATGCAAATACCAATAAATTTATTTCCATTTAAAGTGAACAGTCAAACACTACAGTGTAATAATTCATTTCATATAGCCGCAGAGAAGGGGCTTAACGCTAAACTTGACTGAGCGATTGCTCTGTTGATCAACTTAGATGACAAAAAGGTGTCTACATTGAAGCCTTCAGCTAAAAATCACTTTCTAGAACTCTCCTATTCATTATGACTGCAAGTTAAATTACACCCTGGAATAAGTGCCATACATTTTATCCATTAATACAACCAATTAAAACATCAGTATTAGCTGCAATACCAGTAATGAGGTATCGCATTCTTCATGCGCATCTCACTGCATTCTTATTTAGTCAGAAAAGACTCCTATCTCCTCAGACACTCTCCTTCTCTTTAGCTAATTTTATTGCCCAATTAATCGGTAATTGGGTCAAAGTAATGCTGTTTATGAATCCCATATCCAGAATATAGTGTTCTAATATTAAAACACAACTGGAAAACCCTTAATTGCAGTATGTCCATTTCAATGAAGCTACATCTTAGAAAATAAGGTGGATACCTGACCAATAGGTTTTTCTTCACCAGTGAATTCCTTTGGAAGTATTCCAGTTTCTTCTTGTCCTTTTAAAACAATGCAGTATTTCTATGATTTATGTTTCTCCTCTAAAAACACCTGCTCTCAATTCAGCATTAAAAAAAAAACCTGCCACCTTGCAAACTAGTACTGGGTTTTTGAGTAATTCACAGTGAAATGTACAAAACCATCAGCTGCACAGAGTTGAGAAACTACTAGAAATAAAGACATGTAAATGTAGAAGACTCTATCCTCAGGAAAAAAAAATTTCCATCTCTTCTTAAGTGGCAGATCAAGTGGCTCTGAACTACTGATGTTCTTAAAGCTTAACCTATAGTTTTAGTACTTAGTGAGCTCTTCACATACATATTCCAAAGAAGCCATACCTGTCAGTTTTGAATGCCACACATAGCAGAGGACCAACACATCAGTAACCAAACAGGTTACTGATGACATCTTGCCTTCAAGGGGTTGATGCTGGTATCTTACTCAAAGTGTTTCATCTCTACGATGGGAACAAATAAAATTAGTACACTACTCAAAATGATCACCAACACCAATGATTTAGGTGTTATCTGAACTTTGTACTAGCTGCTGAAGAGCAGAAAGTTTCACGCATAATCCATGCCCTTAACAGCTAACCATTGTTTGCTCATGTAGTACCACGATGCTTATAGTTACTACACTGGTATTATCTGTCTTTTCACAAAGCATGTTCTTTGGCCCCGGTTTATCATCAGTGAACATACGTCAAACACTCTTTACATCTATCAGTGATTTCACAATTCTTCAATTCATTTTCAGTCCAGAAATAGGAAACCTTCTACACACAGACTCACTAAAAGAAAAGTTCCTTTTTGGTTCTACACTAGTTTGATACACTTCTCTACTTATAATAAAAAATGGAAAGTCTGTTGCAGCCTTCCGAGATGCACTCATTCAGTAACCTGGAACACATCTGTTCTGTGCCAAGAATAAGCTACCTCTCCCTGTTTCAGAATCATCGTTGAGAAAAATGACGACACAGGAAAGGGATTACAAATCTGGCCTTAGACTCATTTTGCTGATTTGCAATATTCCGAAACCATAGAAAAGAGTTAAGTTCACACCACCAAGTAAAGAAAGGCTCTGAATGTCTAGCAGAAAAGGCCAGAATTGAAATCTAATTAACTCTCAACCATCTGATCGTCCCAGGCAACTTTGCTCATTGCCCTACAAACATGCATTGAAGTGGTGTTTACACCTCACCAGTGAACTTATCATAAACAATGTTTGCTCTCTTTCCCCTCTCAAAGTTTTATTTCACATTTCAGGAGTACAGCAGAGTTGATATTTACTGTAGATGCATTTTAATTTTTTATCATGTTCAGGAATAATTATGAGCTGCCAGAAACCAATCATCTCTTTGAAAAAAGTCTACACAACGAGTATGTGCGAGCCTACAGGCTAGATTGAAATGCTAAACACATAAATAATAAAGCTACTGGTAGGCAAACTTTCTAGCTTTTGACTCAAATGCACCTTCTAGCCCGCCTTATCTGTACCAAGAAAATAATCCTTTGAGTTCAGAACAGAGGAGAAATAAGTTATTCCCCATCTTTGTAGAAGTGTCTTGCACTTAGCACCATTTTGCTTAATGTTGTTTCTTCTTGGGAAGGAATAGTATCATTATCTGAATTTTTCTTTTTATGAAAAACAACATTAAAACCAGAGAAATGTTCAAGCTACTGCAGGTGTTTTGCATGTCGGTACCCAGTTTACATTTTGACAGGTAAATAAGGTAACAAATTCAGAGACTGAATGCACCATATTTTTCTAGGTAGCTTCCTCCAGTAGATGAACACATCCTGACTAAAGTCCTAGAAAGAAAAGATTACATTTACATTTTCAGAACACTGCACGTAGCTGGTAAAAAAAAGAATACTCATTTCTCTTGCTAATTGGTGTGCAGGTTCCAGATGACTACTTCTGCTTAATAAAATCTTTCTCATCAAGTATAAAAAAAAAAGAAAATCATCTCATTTAAATGTGTTAATTGAACTACAATTTCAGATGTACTATGTAAAAAAATAAATAGAAATAAATGTAATGGCTACGATCAGGAATCTCAGAATCACAGAACCATTGAGATTAGAAAGAGACCTCTCAAAATAATGCAGTCCCAGGCTTCTAGTCAAGTAGAGCCAGCAAGGGTCGGTTGTTCAGGACTGTGTCCAGTTGAGTTTTTAATATCTACAAGGATGGAGGCTCCACAACCTCTCTGTGCAACCTGTTCCTTTGCTTGACCCCCCTCACAGTAAATCAGTGGGGTTTTGTGTCCGTATGCATGAATTTGCAACATTGCTTCTCGGCCTGTCACTGATACCACTGAAAAAAGCCTGGCTCTGTCTTCTTCATCCCTTCCCATTAGGTATTTATAAATGTTAAGATCACCTCTGAGCCTTGTCAGGCTGACGAGAGGGGAGGGATCACATCCCAAGTCCTGCTGTCAGTGCTTTTTCTAACACAGCCCAAAGAAGGCTGCTGGCCTTCTTTGCTGCAAGGGTACATTACTGGGTTACTGTCATCTTCTTGCCCACTGGGACACCCAAGGTCCCTCTCTGCAGAGCTGCTTTCCAGCCAGCTGGCCCCCAACCTATAAGTTATCTCTGAATATCTCTTGCAAGAGTATCTGTTTGATACTACCTGTGCAAAAAGTGTCTGTTATGACAAATTCCTCTCTTAAATGACATCTTAAATGCACTATGTCATGGGTCTTCTATTGGTCCAAGAAATTACCGCAGAAAAAAGGGAGAAAGTATGAAAGTGAATGACACGAGAAGACTGCATCAGGTTTCTGTGAGGAGAGAGCATAAAAAGCCATTCTTTCCAGTGAGAAAGTGACAAGGGTTCTTTGGTCCTGCGTGAGTAGCGAGATCAGATAATCAAAGGAGCAGAAGGAGAGCCTGAAACTGCACCTTCTCTATAAACAGGCTGTCTGCAGTATGAAATACCAGTCTTGCACAAGAACCTGTATGATAATCACAGGAATAAAAGGACAATGGAACAATATGATAAATAAATGATGGAAAGTGCAAACCTAGAGCCATGACATTCAAAGGAGCCCACAGAATCCCAATCTGATGGATCAGCTGGAAAAGAAACTAGTCCACTACACCGTTGCAAAGTCCACTATAACAAACCCATCAGAAACAGTTTCTAAAGAGCTAGAGGACAAAAGGTTTTGACATTCAGATGTGGATACAGAACAAATTTCTCTTCTAGCTCTTTCTCAAGGGGGAATTCTAAAAAGTATCATATGAATGAAACCTGTCAGAAAGAATGTCTTACCTGAAGATACTTGTAGTTCTTTTGTTTGTAAGACTTTCCAAATTTATACTTGCATTACTGTATTGGATTTGCATGGCAAGGTTTTGGTAGCACAGAGGCTACAGTGGTGGCTCCTGCAAGAAGATGCTATAAGCTTCCCCTATTTCTGATGCAGCCAATGTCAGCTGGGTCCAAGACAAACCCACTGTTTAAGAAGGGCGGTGAGGGGAGGGTGGGGACCAAACCGCTCCTGAACAGCATCTGGGTGAGAGGAGGGACAATATGCAAGAGAAACAACTCTGCAGATACCACGGTCAGTGAAGGAGGAGGAGGAGAAAGTGCTCCAGGCACCAGAGCAGAGATTCCCCTGCAACCTGGCAGGCTGGCCCACTGCAGCCCACAGAGGTTAACAGGGGAGCAGATATCCACCTGCAGCCCATCAAGGACCCCACGCTGGAGAAGGTGGATGCCCAAAGAAGACTGTGACCCCAAGGGAAGTTCACTCATCCCCCTGCCCATGGAGGCTAATGGCGGAGCAGATATCCACCTTCAACCCATCAGGGACCCCTCACTGGAGGAGGTGGATGCCCAAAGGAGGCTGTGATCCCATGGGAAGCTCACGCAGGAGCAGGCTCCTGGCAGGACCTGTGGACCCACGGAGAGAGGAGACCATGTCGGAGCAGGTTTGCTGGCTGGAACTGTGACCCTTGCAGAGGACCCATGCTAGTGCATTCTGTTCCTGAAGGACAGTTCCCCAAGGAAAGACCCACACTGGAGAAGTTAATAAAGAAATGCAGCCTGTGGGAAGGAACCACACTGCAGAAGTTTTTAAAGGTCTGTCTCCCAAGGGAGGGACCCTGCACTGGAGCAGTGGGAGAGTGAGAGGAGTCCTGCCCCTGAGGAGGAAGTAGCAGCATATGATGAACTGACTACAACCTCCACTCCCCATGCCCCTGTGTCATTTGGAGGGAGAAAGTAAAGAAACTGGGTGCAAAATTAAGCCCAGAAAAGCAGGAGTCAGGGGGAAGTTGATTTTTAAGATTTGGTTGTATTTGTCATTATCCTACTCTTCTTTGATTGGTAATAAATTAGTTGCCTGTCACAGTAACTGGTGAGTGATCTGCCCCACTCCTTATTTTGAGCCATAAGCCCCTCTCTCTCACCTGTCCAGCTGAGGAGCAGGAACAATAGAGCAGCTTTGGTAGACATCTGGGTCCATCCACCACACCTACTTAAAAGTGGAGATGGATATCTTAGTTTATTTATTAATGTCCATGCCTGCACAAATACATTTACCTTCTACTGCAGAAGTACTTCTAATAGATTGCTTTCAAAAATATATGTCCTGAAAAAACTCATCAAGTATATGTCTATCGTCTTGAAACTCACAGTCATGTAACTCAGACTTCTTCATAATGCAATGAACATTCTTTTCCTGAATAATGAATATTGCAATGTATTATACATTCCCGACCACTGAGAAATAGAGTGCTCCCCCTGGGATGAGAAAGATTTAAATGTTCCTACTGAATGAGGTAGCAGGTTCATATTGCAGTATTTCTTCCATGCCCCGTAGGGACCTAGCACTTTTTAGTGGTCAGTTTGCATTGACTTGATGGAGAGCGGAGGTTGCATATTGGACCCTTGCATCTAAATATGCTTAGAACCATATAAATTAATTATTTATCTCTCTCACAGCAGAAACTTTTTCAAGTCTATCAAAATCAAGTGACATCTTTCTCTTAAATGTATGTTCTCTTTTTCTGGATCTTCCCTAACATCATCAGCAAATAGATACGGTAGCTATTTAAAAAAAAAAAAAATCCGTTTAGATTTGCTAGGTAATCTGTTTAACCAATGCAGCGACTGACCTGTACTTATAAAACACCCCACCAAAACCCATTATTTCTTGCATCTGCAGAATCGGATTTTACTTTACTGCTTAGAAGTACACAAAGCTAAGTGAAATGAGTGCTAAGTTTTAATATTAATATTTAATATTCAAATATATTATTACATCATCTACACAGCGTTCCCAAGTTGACAATATTCTAAAAAGATCAGAAAGTGGAAGTAAAGCCTTAAGAGAACTGATGTATTTGTACTAAGTAATTTAAAGGTTGAAAAATAAAGAGAAACATAAAACTAGTCAGTGAGAAAGCATGCACATTTAATTTTTATTAATTCATTAAAAGTGAAGAGAAATGCCCTATGAAGCAGCTCTTTTGGATAGAAACTGAGTCAAGTCTAACCCAAGATCATAGCTGATAGCTGTGTACTCGTTCTACTGCCAACCTCAGCCAAAGCCAGCTTAACCTAGTTCAGTAACTCTAGAGAAAACCAAACTCAGGGAAGATTTTGCCTCACCCCATTTTGCTGCAGTAAAGCTGTTTTAAAACAGAATTATCATCTTTTGTCTTTCTGCTCATTTCAAATACTCGAATTTAGTGGATGAAAGCAAAAGCACCTACTCCTGAGGAGGTATATGTGGAAATGCAGAACCATACTGAAAAATTAACGCTCTTCTCAAAATCTGAGGATCTGTTCTGTCCTGCATTAAGTTCAGCATTTCTACATCGTGCCTTTTGGTGCATTCTGCATATACCCACTAATACATCACTAAGAATTCTCTGTAGTTCAAGATCCAGAATAAAATAACATTAATAATAAAGAAAGCAAAACTGTATGTTCAGAAACAGTTT
This sequence comes from Buceros rhinoceros silvestris, assembly GCF_000710305.1. NCBI lineage: Eukaryota > Metazoa > Chordata > Aves > Bucerotiformes > Bucerotidae > Buceros > Buceros rhinoceros. The sequence goes on along the minus strand of NW_010411006.1, from coordinate 19,859 downwards.
CTGTCTTCTGGACGTAAAGCTTGCTTACATGAAGATAAATAGGGTCATTAAAAAGATCACGAGAATATGGTTAGGTTTTACAAATAAACTACAAAATCTCTCTAAACAAATAAGGAAGTACAAATCTCAACAATAATTACAGGAAGATATAGAATGCCAAGCAATATCATACAATGCTGTACAATTTAGCCAAAGAGCTGTTGAAAGAAATGTGCTTACTTACCAAACATCATGTAGATTTTTCGTATTTTTAGAATAAATACATAATTGCATACTATTTTAAAACATAATACTGATTTTTGACTATTTACTCCAATTGTTTTCCCTCAATTCTCCCTTCCAAGCCTTCCCAACAAAAAGAAAATGTGTAAAAAGGATCCCACAATTTTCTCTGATATTAATTTTCTTAAATTGTGTTCTGTCCAGACTAACTTTGTTATATAGGAAACAAAACAGTTTCAAGGCCCAGACTCTGGTTGAGAAATCACCCGGATTTCTTAAACATATTAAATAATTCTCTTGATGTGATCCAAATCCCATAAACTAAAGCTAAAATATCAATATTGAACACTATACTAAGAAATGTAATTCAAATAATTTGTTTAAACACTGTTGTTATAGCTAAGCTGGCAAACAGAAAGGGAGTAGGGAATGGGAAGAGTTCAGAAGTCTTAAGATCAGCAGTTTCTAAATAAAACAGGTACTACACCTGGTTCCAATGATCCATCCACTGATTCACAGTTGGTCTTGATTATGTTTGTAATCACAACATACTTAAGATTTGAGGCAATCACGTCTTTCAAAAACTAAAATTTCTTCCTCAAAAGCATCTCAAGGAGCCTAAATTGGATGGTCAGTCTTTTGCCGGGATTGGACAATTAGCACAGAATTATAAGGAAGGGAAACGTCAACCTACTTTGCAACTTTGCTGTGTCTGGAATTTACATAGAGAAACGTGTGCTTTCAATTCTTCAATAAACTACCACATATAAGTATCTAACAGGATTTGATCTACTACTGATGGAGCAGATATTTTTTTCAGAGATCTTTTGCTCTGCAACTCACATCAATCACAGTGTTGTTCTGGTCGTTAAGAAACAGCAGGCTTCAGTGTATTTACGTTATTAAATATCTACTCCTACACTCTGTGCTCTTCTCTCACCATGTCTCTGCCCATCTTTCAACAACAAATTGATTACAACAGACAGCACATTTAAACAGATAATGGTGTTCTACCACAAAAGGAAAACGAAAAAATTTAAAAATGTTGAGTTGTGTCATTGCCAAGTAGAGAAAAATTACTCCATATTTTTTAAGATGGAAAAGTACCATTAGATTTGTTTAAACATTTTAGAGGTAAATTCTATAGAAATGCACTCCTTAACGCCAATGCCTGTGTGTTCTGTTGATCTACACACAGAATATTGGGAATACAGAAGACTACAGGCCAAACAGAATGACAAATAACTAGCCCTTGGGAACCTACCTGGAAGAACAACTTCAGCAGAGTAATAACGCAGAATAACGTCTAGGGAAAAAATGTAGTCAAATACAGTCAGTTACAGCTATTTACAAGGCTGCCTTAAATATTCTTTAAAGGGGTTTAGATGGAGCTCTTGGCAATGGGAAGGGTACTTTTTAAATAGTACTTTTTGAAGTACTTTTTTATTCTGTAAATAAATTAAATATTATAGTAGTTAGAGAGCTGTCTTTGGTCTTATAACAGGTCTAACAAATTCAAAAATACATGAATTAATATTGCCCACAGAGCAGCTCAGTCTAATTCAGAATCATTCATTACCATCAAAACACTTTTAGTTGAGGAATGAAAACAGAAAACTAAGTACCCCCAAAAAAAACCAAACTACCACACCCAAATAACAGCAAAGTGGATGCAGTGTTGCCTCTAAATATTACGAAAGAAGTACACATTACTGCAAACTTCATAAAGTTTGAAGGAAAACCTTCGGAGGAGCCTGCAAGTGCCTGGGTTTGCTAGGTACCGATTACACGTTTAAGAGTATTTAAAATGCACCTTTAGAAAGCACTCTACTTCAACAGCTAAATTTAAAATGCTCTCAAAGCAGGACACATATGAAAGAGAGCAAGTCCTGCTCTCAGCATATGTAGAATCAAAAATTCTCCCAGAATTGCTTGCTGCAGAAGAGGCTGCACCTTTCCTAGATGGTCTTGAATCAGCCTAGTGCCATTCTGGACTGTTGCATTTGCCAAGGTAGCAACAATGCAAACCGCAGCTGGCTGCTCTGCAGCCCTTCTGCATGGCTTGTGCCGAGCACAGAGGCAGCCACAGGGCCTCGGTTGGGCTGGAGCAGCAATTAAAAGCCTCAGTGTTTGCTCTGACATGAAGTGTCTCCCTGGTTCCTCATTTTACCCTAATCTGGGCCCTGGTCTGCTATGGGGCTGAGGGTGATGCTTATACAGGTTCGGAACAATTAGGTCCTATAGACAGAAAGGAGAAACTTTTCTTTTACCCAGTTCTCTCTTGATAGTAAGAGCTGACTTACTGTCACCTGCAGGGGACACAATCTTGGTTGCTGTACCTGAGGCAGAGGTGGTCAGAGCAGTCCCATACTTGCAGTTGATTACTACCCCGAGGAGAGCTTTTTTCTGAAACTATGCTGATGTCAATATTGCAGGGGGACAGAGCGCAATGCTTTCGGCAGACAACCCTACAAGTTTTCCCTCAAGAAAGTGAGAATTTCCTTCTTTCTCTCCACTGTAATGCACATCCAAGGCAAGTATGAACTCACTCCCTGTGCCTCCAGATCTCAAATACAAACCAAAGTAGTTTGGAGAATGTCACAAACCGATAAATGTCTGGTCGTGGGAGGTACAAATTCTCGGTTACAGAATTAAGACACAACAGTGTCAAACGCATATGTTTGCTCTTTATTTCATTCACATACAGAAGGGTGATGAGGGAAAGGG
>NW_010411006.1:11392-16787 GCF_000710305.1 Buceros rhinoceros silvestris | reverse complement strand
GAAAGAGAAGAGGGGGGAGAGGAGAGAGTGAGAAAGAGAGAGAAAAGAGGGGGGCGAGTATCCCACCGCGGAGAATTGACGTCCTGAAAGTCCATCATGCAGAGTGGGTGGGGTAGATGTCCCAAAATGGAGAGTTTGGTGACGCCTTTTATTGTCCATGTCCCCACTTTTTCTCAGTATTTAGGCGGGGATTCTTAGAGGCCTTTTGCATAAGCCCCTCCTTCTGCGTTCCTCCAGTGTGCTTGCACTAAGTACCTTTGGGGGTCTTCAGGTGGTCATCAGGCATGAGCCTTCATCTCCTTATCCATCATCTCTCTCGCTATGTTTGCAGAAAAATGGGTGCTTTCCATCTGTGGCTTCACACCTCTGAAGACTCGGCCGTACGCAGGGGTGGTTGTGGTTACGGCATCCTGTCTGTCTGTTTCCATACTGGGAGGCGGGGGGCAAATGCAAAGCTTGCTTGTTCCTCGTAACAGCCATGCAGTTATCTGAGCCATACTATACCTAATGTCCAGAAAATGGTGATGTCCATCAGGACGGTTTACGTCCCCTAAGGTTTTCCTTTTATTGTCGGGCGAGCTGGTGGTGGTGTGCATGCTCGGTGCAGTCCAGGGCACAAGCTCATACACAGGATCTGACCAAAACAAGATCTCACTGTTCCAGGAAAGGTTTACAAAAACAGGACACCTGTACTAAGGTTTTCAGAGTAAACCAAAAGTTTTTTCTAGTAAAAAGTGTACATTTGTGCTTTGTGGTGCCCCAATGTTCTGTCTCGGTTCTTTCCAGCCTCTAGCGATGTTGAGACATAAACATTTTTTTTTCAGACTCTGACAGAGGATCTACCCTACTCTCCCTGTCTAGGAGCAGAGCTACCAGTAATTTTCAACGTTTTGGGAAGAATGCTCAAGATGGCCAACTGTATGATGCTAAAACAGGATTCAGAATCATGTGTTTGGGTTGAAAAATGTAAGGTAAGTGAAGAGAATTTGGAAGGGGGAAAGAGGAAGCTGTCTCAAAGCCTGCAAAGCCAAACTCTCACAGATTACATACTTCACTGTTATTCAGTGATGGACTAGTGGAAGATGCAAAGATGTTTGAATTGTTGGTTAAAATATGCTACAGCACTTCTGAATAAGCTTTCTGGAAATTTCTGTGGTACACAAGAGTATTTAACTGAGACTTTTGGCAGCACTGATACAATTCAAGCAGCTGCTGTTCTAAAAAAACATCCATGGATACAAAGGAATAGGGAAGCACTGGTGAATGGAAAAAACATTGCCCGGATGCATTACCAGAAATACATTTTGGAAGTAAACAGCCACTTTCCTCTAAGGTGTTTCAGCATCTTGTCCTTGCAGAAGACAGCTAAGTTACAACTGTTCAAAAGAGTCAAAGAGAGCTGGCCAACAAAGCTATGGACCTTGGTATAGAGTTCCAAGCCAGAAAATATTACCTGGCATTTTTAATGTGTGATTCACGGAGTTTGTTTGTTATTTAGGTGCACTGGAGTAGCAAGCTGTGTATAAACAACACTAGAAAATCCCAAAAGTCTTATAAATTTTTGGAATGAATGCTTATTCATTCTCATTAGTAACATTCCTGTTTTCTGCTAGCGATGAAACATAACAACAGAAGTAGACCAGAGAATCAGAAATAAACACCACCAAGCAAACCAGGGACTGATAGTCATTCACTCAGATTATGTTGGAGATATGCACCATTAACTACACACACTGAAATCAAGACTGAGCCCTTAGAAAGATTATATGAATCATGAAACAGGATTTTACTGTGTGAAATGAATGAATTCATTCCAATATGTCTCCAAGAGACAGAGAAACAAGAGGTAAGTTCTGTAACTAGCTGCAAAATATAACACAAGCTAGTTTGTTAAAGTCCCTTCTCAGCTAAACTATACAGAGGATAAAAAGCACACCCTAACAACTTGAAAGTACACACACAATATAGTATTTAAATGACTTTTGCTGATACAACCTAGGCAGTAGAAAACAACCAACCAAAAAAAAAACAAAACAACCCCCAACTTCAAATTCAAATGTTGCATATTTAATGAGGAGTAAAGTACAGGTCAAAGGACCAGTGACTAAAGTAAATACTTCTGATTAACCCTCGAGTTTTGTACAAACTTAAGGTAAATCTTCTACTGGTTAAAGTCCTAAGACACAAATTCTTTATTCTAGTAAGAAAGCACAACAGGATTTGTTCTTTGGAGATGGTAGATCAGAGTATGAAGACACTGAAGTGTTATTCAGCTGTTTCATACCACATTCAGAAGGCAAGAAACATGTTCAAGCTCTTCATAGAGCCACCTTACACACATTCCACATTTTCTTCCTACGATATTGAAAGAAATAATGGCACATCAAAACAATGGAGAAGCAGAAAAAAAGGGAAGATTTTGGTTTACAGAATTTTGCCCATTGAAACATCTCCAACATTTCTACTTACACGTACAACTGAATCTGAGAAGATGCAAATATTATCTACGAGTTATTTGCATTCTCTCTCCTGTTTACCCACAAGACCTTATTGCTAAGTCTTGCTTCTTCCCAAAAGAGTAATAATAGAAAAACAGGTAAACCACTATTGCCTCTTCTTACTTCAAATTTGGAACACATTTATTTTTAATTCTTCTATAGACCTCACTTAATATTCTGATATTTCTTTTTATGTTCATTTGCTTTATCTTAAAAACTGCCCAGCCATACCTGATTCTTCTGTTTTCATAAGACCATTGGGCATGTGCTCACAGGACTATAAATCACAGCTAAGAGTGTTGTGCTGATAGCTTTCGCAGCGCTCTTTTCTCCTTAACCCCTTCCCAGTTTTTAGTCATTCAGGGTGACTTTAAGGAGAAATATACGCCTGGCCAAAACACTGCCTTCACACTCATTAACTTGATCATCCTCATAAAAAAAAAAAAAAAGAAAAAGCACGCGAGGGTACTTGAATCAAGAGAAGTTGAAGAACACAGCTCCAGATACTATAAAACCCTAGTTACAGAGATGGTAGTTAAAAGCAAATTGTCTTAGAATGGCTTATATGTCCACCTCTCCTTCCTGAATCAAGCTATTCTTTCAGTAAAGATTTTTTTAAGTTTGGTTTGTTAAGTGTTCACATATCACCTTGCCAACATATTAGCATAAATGGAAGACAGTACCAACATACTGCAGCAATAAGAATAGTTGAGACAGTTTTCTTAACTCTTGAACAGAAAGTTAAGCACCATTTTTCCCCCCCAACAATTAACATATAGCATGATCCACTTGAAAACAAAAAGAACAGAACACCAGCGGTTTTCTTGTGCTTGACCATAACACTACAGATAATGCCACATGCCTTCTACTTACACCTCTCAGGAACAGCTCTGCCCAACCATCTCCTCACATTTGGCAGTGATTTTTTCTTATCAAAGTTTAACACACAAATCATCACTTCCACTTGGATTTCATATTTGAAAAATTGATCTCTCAGCAAGATGTAGGTGCACTAAAAACAGAAGAAGAATGAGTTATTGATTCCATCCAACAGCACCAGTGATTTGAGCAAGAACACTGAATTTGGGGAGTGAGAAGAATAACTTAGAAATTGAGAGTGCACTGAAACAAGCTGTGGAAAAAAAATAACATCCAGTTAAGTGGTATTATGTTTTTATTGCTTATCATTTTATCTAAAAAAAAAAGTCGAGCTGACCAAGTACCCATTTTCTTACATTTAGATACAAAATAGAAAAGAGTAGTAAAAATATTTTTTCCTTCAGATAAAAAAAGTTGTGCTCATTTTAAACCTCCCAGTGAAATTTTGCCTTTTCCCTCACTTACAATTTTAGTAGCAAATAGATTAGAGAAACAGCTACTAAACTTTACCATTAGTACATTCATTGTGAACCAATTTGTTCAAAAATTTTCCAAGAATACGGAAGAATAACTGCTATTATTGATTCCAGTTACGGTATTAAGAACTCCTGGAAAGTACTAAATGTGATGCTGTTGTAATGGCATCATACCCAGCATTTATATAACCACTAAAGAAGTGATAATGCTCTATCCAAAACCACAGTTGGAATTGGAAAATAGTTTAAGAGTCAAACATGGGTGATAACCTTCCCTGTGCTTTCACCTCTAGGAGGGCTGGCCAAAAGCACAATCGCTTTTGTCTTTTTTGTCAACCACAAGACTAATGGGATTAATATGTCACAAACAAGAGGCAAAGACAACATAAGTATTCATGAAGCAGAAAGAAAATGAACAATGAATAACTAGTTCACTCTTACAGTCCTACAAGAAGCCACCTCTGTTATTTGCTTCTTCTCCTTAAGAAGAATAGCCTATGCTATGACACATATTAAAGAAACATGCTTGGTTACAGATTAGTTCAATTCCTTTGAAAAGTTCACCATGTTTCAAACATATATACAAGAAATAGTGTTTAGAGTTAGAATTTAATATTTACAAGGGCATCCATGACATTGAATTCCAATATAGAAACATTCGCAGCAATTCGAACTGCTGACTCAGAAATTCATTTCTTTATATCACATCTAATTCATAAACATTCCTCACTTCATTTACTTGTACTATTTCTTCTCTTTACCTGGAAAACCCGCTGAATTTTGAAGTAAAGGTGCTTTGCCATGCCTCAGTAATTACTTTTGCCACCAAGTATAAATCCTTCTACTACACAGCAGAGCTGGATATTCCAAAAAGAAGGCTTCTCAAGCAGAAAAGAGACATTTCTAGGCTAAGCCTTCAAAAGTTTTATTACACAGTTTAGAAAGTTATAGAAGCAGGATTTCAGCCTTTGAAAGCTCTAGAGGAAAACTTACTGCATAGACAAAAGTCAATCAGAGTAGGTAATGATTAGGCAAACTAGTATCCAAATAATGCCCCTGGATTCTGCTCCTCTCTAGAGCCAGCTGGACTCCCAAGATGCTGTCAAACACCATTTCATTCAGCCATATCTACCCACGCATTTTGGGAGACAGAGCTCAGTGCTCATGTTATTCCTAACCAGACCTCTGTTCTTTCTCTTGTGCCAAAAGATTTGTGAGAAATGTCACCACAATCTTCCTAGGGACCTGAGGTCCATCTCTCAAGCAAATGTCATGACCAGGCTTCCAATTTTCCAGGCAGCAGCAATGAATTTGAGGAACATGTACATTATGTATTCCATATTCATAGCCCTTATTTTTTCATACAGCAAGTGAGATGTGTCACCTTCCTCTCCTCCCTAGGTACTACCAAACACATCAAAAGCTACTTCTGTGCCTTGGAATGAACCCAACAAGCAGGTGTTTGCACACTTACTTAAAAGTCTGATTCCCCTCCAGGACTCCCGTTCTTGGCAGGCCCCGGCCGCCCCGTGCCCAGGTCTG
>NW_010411006.1:5200-11366 GCF_000710305.1 Buceros rhinoceros silvestris | reverse complement strand
GTCTGTGATGTCCGGAGGTAGAGCAGCGACTCTTTCACGGGCACCCCCGTGCCGTGGGGAAGGAGCTTGCGTGCCCTTGTGAGGTTGAGAGCTCTGCTCATGGTGGCATGTGCCTCCGGTGGGGTCTCCCAAGCCAGACAGGTCTCAGCTGAAGGGTCACACAAAGTGTGTCCATGGGCAGGATGGGCTCACTAGCCTTCAGGCACCATCCTAGGAGAAGGACAACTCTGACTCCAAACCCGGGCAGATGGAGCTTGTTTAGCCCTGTAAGGCATCCATCATCTAAGAGAAGGACACTCTAACCAAACCTACGACCCGAGGACTTCGCTGTCACCGTCCAAGCTCGCTAGGCCCTGGCAGATGAACCTCAGGTGTAAAGGGTGGAGCCAGTTCCGCACACGCTGCGCCTCACCTAAAAAATCCACCGCGCAGGCTCGAAGGGTGCACTCATCGCTTGCAGTGAGCGTGGGAAAAGCCCTTCCCAGATCTTCGTTCACAAAGCCAAGCCATGATGATGATAAAAGTCTGATTATAGTCTGGGGGATTTGTGGGATTTTTTTTACCACACAAGTGAAGTACTCTCAGGATCCTAAATGCTGAAAGGAAGTGATAGGACAGGTGCAAGAAAAACAATCATCAGCAGGCCTAAATACAGCGTCCATTATGTGCTTTTAGTGCAGTTATTCTGAGGACACAAAGACTGGCAAAACAAAGTGATTTTTAATAATAAACTCTAGGCTGACTACAGAACATTGCCCAGAACTAGCAACAGCCGTAGCCGGAACACTTTATGTTTGGCCTGTTATTTATGGCTGCCTAGTTACAAAGTCAACTAAAACTCAGGCAGACTGGGCCAGTGCCTTTTAACCGCAGGTTCACATGCCTTCTTTTTCAAATAATTAAAAATTAATCATTTTCACATAAGACCTCAAGAAAGCAAGGTTAGGTACTCAGTTCCTTTGGCATAAATGTGATTTAGTGTCTCAGGCCTTCCAACGAAGGCCTGAGACAAGACTAGATGACAAAAAGACCACCACTACTTTACTGATGGCATACACACATACACATCACTTTTAAAACATAAAATGATCTTTAAATCATTAGCTCTCTAGCCACTAAGGAATGTGTCCATCCTACAAAGTAAGCTACCTTGACATTAGTGATAGTACCACTTTCAGAAGGTAATACAATGTCATAACATAGTTTCCACAGTCATCCAATATAACTCCCCATAAAAATGTCAGCAGACAGTATACATCAAACTGTTCTGCCTATGAAACTGATATGCAGGGCAGTAAAAACAGGCATATTATTGCCTGTATGCTCTAGCACAGACACTCTTAAGTCCATATCCAAAAGTCTTGTTCCATTTTCAGACATTGTTAGAGTGGGGGTACTGCAACTACTGTATGAGAACAAACACTGAATTAAAAATAATACTGCTTGTGCTAGTCCCTATCACCTGCTCTCTTGAAAGAAACTTACACGTGAGGAAAGTGAAACTCTCAAGAATGCATTGGTTCATGTTGGCGTCCGGGTCCACAATGCTAGAAAGACATCCATGGAAATTAATGTTCAAAGCACTGCCAGTGCAAGTCAGTCAGGCCCATTTTAAGAATTTGCCATCTGTTACGGTTAACCTCAGTGGGCAGCTAGCAGCACATACCTGCTTGCTCACTCCCCTACCATGGGATGGGGGAGAATTGGAAGGATAAAAGTGCAAGCACTCATGGGTTGAGATAAAGACAACATAATAGGTAAGGCAAAAACTTTGCACACAAGCAAAGCAAAACACAGGGTTCATTCACCACTTCCCATTGGCAGGCAGATGTTCAGCCATGTCCAGGACAGCAGGGCTCCATCACACATAGTGGTTACATGGGAAGACAAAACCCATCACTCCCAATGTTACCCCCTCCTCCTGAAGTTGCCCCCCTCCTCCTTCTCCCCCAGCTTTTATTGCTGAGCATGACATCATACAGTATGGAATATCCCTTTGGTCAGTTGGGATCAGCTGTCTCAGCTGTGTCCTCCCACTGGCTTTTTGTGCAACCTCCAGCCTACTACAGCAGGGCAGCGTGAGAAACAGAAAAGGTCTTGATGCTGTGTAAGCACTGCTCAGCAATAACCAGAACATCCAAAGCATAGTCCTGTAAAAGCTGCAATAAAGAAACTTAACTCTATTCCACCCAAAACCAGTAGAGATACGTTGCTTAAATAGTCTGAGACAACTATCAAAAAGATAGAAAGGGAAAGTAAATTTTTATACAAGACTGAAAGATCAGTCAGGCTTCGTCAAAAGATAGATCTTCCTGTCAAAACCTTCAGAGCAGTGGCAAAGATATCAGTTGGTTCGGCAGAGTTCACTTGTTCTTTCAGAGGTGAGCGTAAAACACACAGCTCTTGAAAAATTCATGCCTGAAATACAAACCTGTCAATAAAAGATTCTCACTAGTCTCTAATTTTGGCTTTGTCTGAATTTTTACCTGGCACAACCCCACTAAATATTCCTTACTAGGTATGGTATGGTACTTACATTTATGAGCAGATATCTAAGTACGAATAACCCACACAAACTAAGTGCAGTTAATTGAAGGAGACTCCCCAAGACTCCCTGTAAGCTAAAGAGATTTTGATTAAAAAGGAGAAGGTTTGCTGAGATACTACAGCTTTTATCGCTTCCAGCATTCACTGAGAGATAATCATGTTTGTAGCTATCGAAGTGAAGGATCTGCTTCTGTCCCCATCTGTCTCAGTCAGCAAACCCCTGTTTCTAAGAAGGCACTCTGCCATTATGCGTTTAACATAAAGAGAATTTCTTCTGTGGCATTCTTTACGTGTCCCTACAGAGCACCTGCCAAGACAATAGAGATTCTAAATGCTCTGTCATTTTATGTGATACTGGACAGCACAGAGGCATTAAATGAAGTGTCCTATCCACATGATACCCTTTCCAGCTATGGCCTTGGTTGCCCTAGCCTACAGGCTTGTATTGTTACACCAATCTTCTCACAAGATCATCATAGTGATGATGCAAGATAGGACTTACTGACATTGCAATACCATGATTGAAAACGCTGATGTAGAATGAGTCTTTGATTTTGAAGAATCTTCAAGGGTCAAATAACAAGAAGAAAACTAAAAAAAAGGAAATATTTTCAGCCACAGAATACCAAGCATCCTTCTTTTTAAGGCAAGCCCCATTTGCTGACTGTTACTCAGTAACACATGGGGAAAAAAATATGAATGAATATGATCAGAGAGATCTAAAAAAAGGCCGGGGGGGTGGTGGGGCTGGAGGGGGGGCACGGCGGCGGAGTGAGCCTAACATCTTGGTCTTCAAAAAAGGTAGGTTTTGGTTTATATCAGTTAACTAAATTATCAAGTCAGACTCAGTACTCACAATAAAGCTCATAAACCAGTTCAGTTCAGTTGGTTTAGTCCAACTTACATTCTTGCCAAGACACAAGTTCATTAAATTCAACTATTCTTCTTAAAGAAAAATAAATTCAAAGCATCAAGCTGCCATTAACTTGCTTAGAGAAAAGGAAAAACTAGTAACCGTGAAAATCCCTAAAACCGGAGTTAGCAACTAAAATCCTCAGGCTCAGTTTCAACTTCAAGTCAAATGGAATGGTCCAGGAAAGCATAGAAATCAGACAATATCATCTTAGTGCAGAGCAAGAAGAGGAAGATCATACAATAAAAGAAGTGCCAAGAATAGTAACCCTTGCCACTAGGTAATCCAAACATGAAATGCATTTCAGTCAGTGAAAGGTGCCAAATCCCTATATCCAGTGTTATCAACCCTAATGAAAACAGTTATCCAGAAAGACACAGCATTCTCAAAAAAATAATCTTCTCTGAGGATCTCCTAAACATAAGTTATCCACATTTCAAAATACCTTGTCCCATCCAACATACACTCAGGTAACAGTGGTCTATATAAACTATGCATGTACCAAATATGCAAATACCCATTCAGGAAGATAACAGCGACAACTTCCTGCCACAAATGTAGCACAGGTCTTGTAGCATACTTTGAGATACCTAAAGAGGAGACATGCTGAAATATCAATGGACGTTATATTAATTTGTTGTTATTTGCTACATTAGTATGGGCACAAAACCAGCTTCGACGTTTTTGAGGGTTCACATTACCTCACCCTGCATCAATACACTGCAGGCTTTCACATTAACACTATTGCACTTCCTTGACGCTCCATGAAAATGAAGAAGCTGCATGAAAAAATCAGAATTTCATGTATATATGCATTCACAACAGATTCACTGGAATGGAGAGACCATCATAAAGTTTCTTCTAGCCTGCAGAAAAATGAGTTGCAGAGCTGAATGCGAATTCCTACAGCAACCCCAAGTATACAGTACCTCTGAATATATCACCATGTTTTAAAGTAATTTTTCATAAAATAACACCCCTATGCAAGTGCTCTTGTTGAATGACAGAACTGTTTAAAGAGGCACGTATAGATGTAGTACTCAGCAGTTCATCCCCATTTGAAATTGCACTTAGGTTTTGACTCAAAAAGACACGTTTACATCTTTGTGTATTTTTGGATAAAATCACGACCTATTACTTACAAGAAGGAAAAAAAAAATCATCCCAGGACATTTCAAGCTTAAATTCTGATTTTACAGCCACAATAAAATACCATCTGTCTCATCTAACTAGAGAGACTGCTAAAGAGTCAAGGTGAGAACTCCCACTGTAACAGGATAATAGAAAAACATGCTTTCCTAATTAGTTTAGATTTGGGTTCTGTCCCTCAAACACTTAAATACCGTCTGCACTATCCATAACCAAGAATAACCTCAGCTGTGATTTCAGTGGTACAACATGCTGTTGTCTCTGCAGCAAGCAAAGAAATAAAAACCAGAGGAATCCTCATCATTGTTTACTTGACAGCAGACATAATATTTCTGATTCAATAATAAGGGGCGAGAGTGTAAAAAACCTGAGAGAGTGAGCTACTTGAATTTACCTCTGCACAAATATAAAATAGGGATTCTTTCTTGTCCTTCACACACCTACTGAACTCTAAAGTACATGAAGAAGTGTAGGTTAGGTCATGACACAAAAAGTCCTTTTAAGGTACCTGTTCAGATCTGCCTTCATTCTCAGTGGTCAGTGCAGATCTGCCTTCAGACGGCGACAGGAATCACCTACATTAAGGACAAGAGTGGACATCTGTTCTGGTTTGAGCTGAAGCTCCCTTGTTTTGGGAAATGGACAAATAGAATTATTCCATGCAGTACAATAATTCCGCATTTAATTGGTTAAGGGGGTCAGGTGAACACAACGTTACGTCGGGAGCCTTTAAAAGCAGCAGGCCGGGGAGTGTCTCTCTCTTGGACTCCGGACGCTGCACTGAGGAGAGCTCCTGCCGATCTGCTGGCTGACGACTAGGCCTGACCAGGCCCGACCAGGCACAACCAGGCCCGAGGGCTGAGGGCTGAGGGCGCACACCCCCAGATCGCTGAGGATCACAGGCTGTGAACTGTTCCTGCCGTGAGTCTCGTCTGGAATCGGGGGAGATATTCAGACTCCCGGCTGTTCCGTGCAGGGAGGCTTTTTCCTGCAGTTTTCTTGCTGCGTGGGGGTTTCTTCTCCCCCACCCTGTCTCGCCGCGAGAAGGATTTCACTTTCTCTGCCTGAGAGCAGCTGCAAGGCCTTCACTCCCACCTCGTTGCTGGGTGCCTGCCAAGAGCACTGACCTTAAACAAGACTGTTAAGAACCTTTCCTCCTCTCCCCCTCTGCACCTGGTTATCTGAGTCCTCTTTTCTTATTTTTTTTTCCTGTTTTCGGTTGTGCATATATATATATATAGTAGTGTATAGTTGTGTGGCTTTATTGTTTATTAAAAGTTTGTTTCAGTTTCCCAAACACAGACCGAGGTGTGAATTTCTTCTTTCCCCTTAAACTCCTTCTTTCTCTAGCGAGACAGAGGGGATCATTAAGGAATTTGAGGAGTTGTTACCTCGGGACCTCGACCCTTAACAATATCAAAATAGGGTATTCTTACAAAGCAGGGAGCAGTACCCATACCTGGACTACAGCAAACAGTGATCTCTGATGGTTAGAGCCATCACATCAATTTGCACAGGCTGACATGCCCCAGATTTCAGCCGGATTGGTATACCCCA
>NW_010411006.1:0-5085 GCF_000710305.1 Buceros rhinoceros silvestris | reverse complement strand
ACGTCTCTAATATCTTGCTTCCCCTTCCACATCAACCAAGTCAGAGCTATCAATAAAGATGCTTAAGATGGTTGTGTGTTATGTAGGCATAATACTGGACATAAAATAATTGTCAACAACATGCAGAAGGCAAAGTGGATGTTTTTTCACTGATCTAGGATCTTTTTCAGACTTTACTAAAATAGGCATCTCTGAAGATGCTGGACATCCATCTTCACATCCCCAGTTAGATACTTCTTAAACTGGAGACAAGGATACAGTGCACGTTAAAATTTTACACAAGTTCAAGAAGAGACTGGATGCATTCATACTAGGAAATCCACTGGCGGTTACCTAAGTATGGGGAAGCCACAGGTGGCTCTGGAATGCCCTGAGAAAAGCCCAGTCAAAACTGGACAAGAATTAGGAATACGTCTTGTAGACACTTGCCCTACTCTTTTACTCTTTGTAGCTACTCACTCTTAGCTTATTTATAACCTCCTAGCCATTTATTACAGCTAGGATATGAAAACACGGTGATTTGGTTTGACTCAGTTCATATGCTTCTGTGGCACAGATTTTCCAGGACTCTTTAGAGGGAAAAATCTTACTTCTCTGCAATTGGCCAGTTCATCTAATTAGTGTCTTTGTAATGGCTAAGAATTAGACTTCTAGATATCAGCATGAGCCCTTAATTTGTAAAGATACTAGCCAGTAAAATTTGATTTTAAAAAGATATTACAATAGTGGCACTGCAATCCATAAAGAGTTTAACAAGCAGGGTTCTCTATTGCTTCAAGAGTACAGTTAACTTTCCAATTAATCCAATAAACAAATGTCTGAGAAAGGATTTTTCCCAAAGACAGCAGTTTCTGCCCACTTCATGTCAAAATAATGGAATTAAACTCACACACCACTTCTCCAAACCTGTGCCAGTCAGTTGCTGTTTTCTAATGATCATGGAAACTGATAACTTCGTCAGATGTGGTTCACGTGTTTGTCTGCAGTACGGTTTCGCTCATATCTGAGTAAGTCCATTAGTAGGACATATCCCTAGTCTGTTTGCAAAGGACAGTCACTCTGTGCATATGACATTACAGTTCTCTTCTGGGAGTGCAGCCTTTCATCTTTGACTTTATGCTTCTGAAATACAGCACCTGCAACCAATATATTTGCACTGCAGTTGGAACTATGGAGACCTTTACGAACTTACTTGTGATAAATCTGCCCATCATTCCTAGCCGTCCAGTCAAGCAGAGCTGCTGGCAATACCTACTGTCTCTAGCTCTCTTCTGTTTCGGCTAAGCCTGAAAACACCACCCTGTGTTTCATTTGTCTTACTACAATGAGGTCCAAAACTCATCTAATCCTTGGATTAGATGCTCTCAAGGTAATATATGAAACAGAGAAAACATTTTTCTACACTAACAGTAAAGATTAGGGAAATTATGTATTTTTGATGTAAATCAATAGTCAAAATCTACAAGGACAACTAGATTTATATCCTACTTTTGACCTGTTCTACCTTCATCTTGCTGTTATCTTAAACCAGGTTAAGAGCACTGGTTTGTTTGCATACCAAATCAAAAATGGAGACAAAGTCTCTCAGTCAATTCCAAAGCATATTTCTGTGCATCTGTTCAGATACCTGTAATGAGGTACAATGCTCACCACAAGGACCTAACTACTTCTAAAACATCCTTATTCATTTTACTGCCTAAACTTTCTTTAAAACTCATTCCCACTCTGATACTTTTGTTGTGTTTAGGATTCCAAAAACCTCTATTTTCTCAAGTTCTCTCTCAGTTTTGAGGTCATAAAAAGGGGTGAGGGACAGAGAAGTGCGTGTCCATGCATGCACTTGTCCAAACCATACCTTTTAGTAGCAGACAGTGACACATTTGTAGTTAGACCAATGCTTTCCTCACGGAAAGGAGCAGCCCTGCAGAACAGCTGGCAATGCTCCACAAAACACTTGTCCACAGAGTGGAACACCTGAGATCAAACCGTCTGAAAATGTCTCATTTAAATAATTTCATCCAAAAGCATAAAATAATTACTCTGTCCTGCTACAAATAATATATCTGATAATTTGAGCTTTGACATTGGAAATCTACATCTCAAAAATCTCTGTGTTAATTACAGACTATATGGCACTCCTGGGTGTAGACTTACCCACCTGTGTGCAGCCAAAGCATTCCTTTGCTTGCAATATAATCCTGATGTGTCAGTGTCTGAGTGTCAGCAATTACTTTATGTAATGCAATTTTTAAGGGATTCAAGTATTCAGAATATTGCAAACATTAATTCAACTGACATGCTGTTTCCAAGTTTAAAGCTCCTGTGTTCTTCCTGCAGTTAAGGGTGACACTACAGAAAGAAGAGAATGTATTTCTACTGGCTTCCAACCCAGTTTTCTGTATGCTTGATAGTTTGTGGAAAAGACCAGAGATAATTGTGAAGGTGTGGTGTTTGGGATTTTGGTTTTGTAGGTTGGGGGAGAGGTTTGGTTGAAGAGCCTGTGGATTTCTAATTTCATGCATGA
The DNA here is from genome assembly GCF_000710305.1 of Buceros rhinoceros silvestris. NCBI lineage: Eukaryota > Metazoa > Chordata > Aves > Bucerotiformes > Bucerotidae > Buceros > Buceros rhinoceros. The sequence goes on along the minus strand of NW_010411006.1, from coordinate 2,561 downwards.
AACTATGACCAACCCATATTTTTGTTATTATCTAATGTAAAACATTATGTCTACTATTTCTGAACACCAGAAGGTCAAAGTTAAGAACTGAGTGAACCAAGTTTACAATTACAGATTTCACACTTAGCTTCTGCACTAGACAACAAATAATAGAGAGGACTCCCAGTCGGACATGGAAAATAGCAAGTTTTGGAGATCATAATAGTCTTATTTCTGGAATCCTGCCATGAACTTCAATTTCTCTCTGATTTTGAGCTAACATGATTGTTCTGTGGCTCTTTCAGTCTCTTTGCTTCATGCACATCTATCTTTTTTGACCTTTCAGTAAGTCTCAGAATACTACTTCCATTTTTTATGTGCAAAAGTACTACAGAATCACAGAATGTTTGAGGTTGGAAGGGACCTCTGGAGGTAATCTGGTCTGTTGCGGTACACTGTTGTGGTACACTGGGTGGCAGTATAGGCGCTCGGAAGATCACGGGCTGTGACGGGAAGGTAGGAACCGCCCACGAAGGGCGAGGCTTCTCTAGGGACTTTATAACCTTCCGTACTGCGCAATAAAACGCCATTTTGCATCTTCTATATTAGAATAAGTGTCTAAATGGACCTTGACGGCAGAGGTCAAGTGCCAAAAATCACAACGAGTTTCCACACTGGTCCAACACTCTGCCCAAGCAGGGACACTTAGAGCTAGCTGCCCAGGACCATGACAAGACTGCTTCTGAAATTGTCCAAGGATGGACACCCACTGAGCCCAGCCATTCATCCCATTTTCAACCCAACTTACTGCTTATCCAGCCCATACATCCACAGCTTGTCTATAGGATTTTATGGGAGACAATGCCCGAAGGTCCTACAGAAGCTGAGGTAGCCAATATCCACTGCTCTCCATTCATCTACCAGGACAATCATTTAATTGTAGATTATCAAGATGGTCAAGCATGATTTGCCCTTTGTGAAGCCATGTTGACTGCTCCTGATGATTTTATTGTCTTTAATGTGCCTAGAAATTGTTTCCAAGAATAGCTGCTCCATCATCTTCCCAAAGTGAGGGATCAAAGCGAGGCTGACCAGCCTGTAGTTCCCAGGGTCCTCCTCCATGAAGACAAGGGGAACATTTGCTTTCCTTCAGTCTTCAGGCATTTCTCCTAGTTGTCATGATTAATCAAATATTATTTGGAGTGGCCTTGCAATGACACCTGCCAGCTCCCTCAGCAATCATGAGTGTATCCCATCAGGGTCCATGGTTTTATATAAGTCCAGTTTACTAAAGTACTCGTTTGACCTGATCCTTTTCCACCGAGGGTATGTCATTCCTTCTCCAGACTTCCCTTCTGGGCTCTAGGACCCCTGAAGGCTAGTCTTGTTCGTAAAGACTGAAGAAAAAAAGGAATTCAGTATCTCAATCTCTTCCATGTCCTTCATAATTTCATCTCTTTTAGCCACAGGCCCCTATTTTCACTACCCTTCCTTTTATTGTCTATATACTTACAGAAGCCCTTCTTATCTTTCATAACCCTGGCTAGATCCAATTCCATTTGGGCTTTAACTTTCTTAACTTCCCTGGATGCTTGGATAGGGTCTCCGTATTCCTCCCAGGCTACCCATTCCTTGTTTCCACATTCTGTATGCTACCTTTTTGTGTTTGCGTTTGTCTAGGAGCTCCTTGTTCACCCACCCAGGCTTTCTGGCATTTTTACTCGACTCCATATTCACTGGGATGGAACTCTTGATCTTGGAGGAGGTGATCCTTGAATATTAACCTGCTTTCTTGTCTCTCCCTTCTCTCTAGGCCCTTATCCCATGGGACTCTTCCAAATGGATCTTTGATGCAGCCAAAGAAGCCTGCTCTCCTGAAGTCCAGAGTTGGGAGCTTGCTTTTCACCCTCTTCCATGTCCTCAGGATCCTGAGTTCCACCATCTCAGTCACTGCAGCCACTGTTTCTTCCTAGTAGTATTGCATAGTTTAGTATTAGGTGGACCAGGTCCTTTGCTTGTAGGCACTTCTGGCTCCTCTTGAACTTGGAGGGTAGCAAACCATTTGCAGTTGTAAATCTTAAGGTAGAGTAGGAGACTTCCTTTTGGTGGCAGAAGTCACCAGCTTCCATCCTTCCCCTTCAGGGCTTTGCTTACCTTCGTACTAGGAATAGACACTGCCTGTCGCTGTATTGCAAATGGGGGCTGAGGCTCTTCAAGCTGTTGAGGCTCAGAGATGATCCCATCTATCTCCCTTTCATCTTCTCTGATGATGTACAGCCTGCTCATTTCGACCTGAAACTCCTTCCCTTGGTGGCACATCTTCTCCCAGACAGCACGCTTCTTGCAGAACTCGACTGTCTCTCCTGATCTGAGAAGCAGGCCCCAGGCTCTCCCTGCAGCCTGGGACTTGGAGGGCTGCATCCACCATCTGAAACTTAGTCCACCTAAAAGCCTTCTCCCTAACTGCTCCAACATCTTCTGGGAAACTGCTCTGCAGTGGTTTATTACCACGTACAAGATTTTAACTAGGTCCCCCTTACTTGCCCCCTTCTTCACAAACTACTGCATCTGATGACATCCCC
>NW_010411005.1:135889-147833 GCF_000710305.1 Buceros rhinoceros silvestris | reverse complement strand
GTCTCTTCCAACCAAAACAATGCTGTGATTCAGAGCATAAAACAGTTTTTTGCATCTTTACTGTAACAGACATGATGTTAGTGTTACATTTATTTTTGCAGATCTGTTTTATCCGTTTGTTTTTTTTTTTTTCTGAGCACTTAGTGTTAAACACCACTTTCTCTTCTAACACACTGTGAAGTGAAAGGCAAACACTGCTTGATTGGAGAGCCCAACTCCTTAACCCCAGGGTGGACTTTTCTCCTCACCCTCTAAGTGCTGAAATTCTTGGGAAAAGAAAAAAGTGTACATCTGAAGCTGTAAATTATTAAGATCTGCTTCTGTGTTACAAATCCACCTCACCTTGGCAAATGGAAGCACTTGTTTGTTGAAAGACTATGAAAAGTTGCATTTTGTGAAATCGCCACTTAAGCAGAAGATGCAAATTCTTCTCATTTATCTTAATGGGACATTAACTGGAAATTTAATTACAAGGGAGAGCTAATTAGCTGCAGGTTTGCCAGACTGCAGATGGAATCTACACAACAGAAAGCTGAGTGCTGGAGCTGATGCGAACATAAGCACAGTTTAGAGTGGAGAAAGTTTGAAACGAAACCAAATGAAAAGAAGAATGAAATTTCCTGTAAACTCCCGGCGCAGACCTCAGAGGAGGCAACCCCCTCTGCGCTGTTCCCCTGCTCTCTCCCCCTCAGTCCTCACATCTTCCCTGTCCCTAAAAAACGAACTAACAGCCACGCTGGTTCGGGTCAAAATGCGCCTCACTTAGTGCTTTCTCTCCTCCATCGCCCTAAGCGGACAACAAGGAAGGGCAAGAACGGAGCGAGGCTCTCTGCTGCCTCCAAATCCACTCTCAGCCTCTTACTATTTTCAGCTCAGGGAATTTCCTGAGTTTGACACACTTAGCGACCCTCAAAAGGTCCCTCTTCGAAGTGTTTGTCCGGTCTCCCCTTGAACTCCTGATCCACTTCCAGCCTTCACCTTGCTCCCCTAGGTCTGAACGTATCCTGCCCCATTTCCTCTAATTGTGGCCCTGCACAGAGTGAGGAGGGGGAGGAGAGGGGGACCAAGAATTTGAGAATAAATTGTTTCCAAGCTCTTGCTGCTGTGCTGCCCTTCCTAGCATAAGTCTGCAAGTCCAGCTGCAGAGCTCACGCTGTGCCTCCTCTCGCTGCGCGGCCGAAAAGGCTGCGCGCAGCAGACAGCAGCCTCGGGAAAGCAGCAGGACACCGCGTCGGTAGGAATTAAGTACTTCAGACCGGATTAGGATCTCGGAAACCGAGTGTAAATCTCGAGTCACTGCCTGCAGTTGGGCAGCATTATTCTGGATTTACTCAGTCGTGGCTGAATTCAGCATCAGGCTTCTTGTGTTTCAAAATCATCTGGTTTCCAGGCCACAGCAGGGAATGTAACAGCAGGAGCAAAAGGAAAAACGGGTTATTTTATTAGTAAAATGCATTCCTATTCTAACAGGTATTTCTGCAGTGTTCAGCTCCCTTCAGGAATTGTGCCTTCTCACGCACGTGTACACATACAAGTGTTCTCAGGGGCGTGAGTACATAAGTACTTCAGCTTGCCCCCTACAATCTAGGCTGTTTCGGCAGAAAGAAACTATTCCGCCCCATTTTTCCCTTCCCTCTCTGTTCTCTAGTCTCTAACACTGTTTCAAAGCTCTGACGTTGAATTCCCTCGCGGCTGTGTTAAACTGCACAGTGGTGGTTAACACACCCGGCCAAGGCATGGCGTGGGGGTCATTTGTTGTCAAGGCTGAAAAACGTCCTGGGGACAAGCTGGATTCTTCCTCCTCAGAAAGGATTCTTCCTCATCAGAAAGGATGTTCGCGTGCTGGGACTCCTGGCAACCCAGTAAATGCCTACCCCCCCAGAAAAGATGCACTTACAGTACTTAGCAGAACTATTATAAAAAAAAAAAAAAAGAAAAAAGGGATTTTCAGTCTGTTTCTGCATGTTGCCATCTTAGATTTTGAATTTCCTCAGTTTGGTGAAGGCTTGCAAAGGCACTTGCTCCCTGGTATCAGTGTGAATCCAGCAGTAACATCAAAGAGCCCCTGTCCCTGAATCACTGTCCCTCGCGGGCACTGGGGCTGGGCTCGGGGAAGGCAGACTCGCCCCGGCAGCTGTGAGAAGCCATTTCTCTCCACACAGCCGTCCTCTCCTGTGCCTTTCACCAAACCCACCGACCGCGGAGGCAGGGTGCTGCAGAGGGGCAGGGCACTGAGCCCGCGCCCAAGTGCTCCAGTGGGGCCATCTCCCAGCCGTGCCTTTGGCCAGCGACCACGAGCAGGTCAGGACTGCTGCGGGTCATGCAAACAGAGAGGCAGCGGCAGCGGTGAGCTTGTCCGAGCTAGAACAACATGGCAAACCTGAACTGGCCAAGGCGCAGAAAGACGGGGTGGCCGGTGCTCGTTTCAAGCCGGTTGAACAACAGTTTGCCGACAGTTCAGTGAAAGCGACACAAGTTCTCACAAGCATTTGGCTCGTTTGGGCTATTGTTGCCTTCTTGACCGAGTAAGAAATAGATTAACACAAGACAAACCCCTAATCAGCTGGAGGCATTGAGCCCGTTACACCCCGTGTGCCGCCTCGCAGGGGTACAGCCATGCACGTGGGTGAGCGTTCACGGGAGCAGAGCCTTAGGGGCTTTGACCACGCCACCTCGCTCGCACATACCGGAGTTTCCTACGGTGAACAGCCCCATTTGGCAAACGGAAAAATCCCACCGTGGTATTGTATGCGCCCACAGCTGGCAAGATTTGGCTCACTGTTCTCTACAGCAAAGAGTATTTTTGGTACTGATAGACCGTAGCTGAATAATATATCGGAGATACAAATCCTGGGTAAACTGAAAAGTACTCAGGGAAGCAACTATATTTTTCCACAGATGAGGTCAGTGTTTAACATATTGTGGGTGCTATCAAAATTGAAGTATTAAACAGAGAAAAAAATAACTTGACATCATTTCTTTATTTCCTTCTTTTTGGATTTATGAGAGGGCTAATAAAAAATATAGCTCGTTACAATTAATTCTGCAATTTAAGAGGCATTTACTTAAGTGTAGAAAACACCAAAACCAATCAATCCATCCCAGCTTTCTGGGTGCCTGGTTAAATTGGGAAGCTTATACAAACAGAGCAGCTCTCAGGTGAGCCTCTGCCACCAAGACTCACTTCAGCTTCTCAGATAACTGTTAAGACAAACAACAGGCGACACTGCGTGTGACAATGGCTTTTGGGGGAAAATTCGCTCATCTACCTGGGGCTGGACTAAAATCTCTCATTAATTTTGTGAGACTCAGAGCCTTTGTGAGGCACCAGCAGCTGGTGGCTGACACAGCTCCGCTTCCCTTCAGCCCTGCCCGTTTCCTAAGACACCCAGTCCCAAACGCCGCACCCGTGACTGACCCAAAATCACAGAAACAAAACGCCGTGAGTTAAAAAGCAACCTTAGGACACCCCCAACGTCTCCTTCTGAGCCAGAACGTACCTGACCAGCAGCTTCGGACTCCTCCTAGCCCAGCTGGCCACCTCTGTAAGCAGCACGCTAGCAACGGGGAAGCATCACAGGGGCTGGCTCTGTTTTACATTGGCACAGCAAAAAGAGGCTTCGGTGCGAGCGAGAGCTCGACCCAGGGAGGAGCAGGCATGCGAGGTTTTAGCATCCCTTTGCAGGAGGTGGTCTGTGTGGTTTTGCGACCCAAAAGGTTCATTTAAGTTTGGGGAGGAGGGAGGTGGGTGGTGTTTGGGAAGAAATTGGGTGAAAGATGTACGCACATCTTCGAAAGCTGCAGGAAGCCTTCACTGAACCGCCTGGTTTCTAGTCCAAAGTAGGATTTCACTGGAATTTTCCAGTAAGATTTCTAAGAGCTTGACTTTTGAGCCATTGTATGTATGTTTGAGATTTGAAAAAAGCAGGAAGAAAAGACATTGTCTATTAAACTAGTTCAGATCAGTATTTTTAGTACTCTTCATGTTTTAGTAAATGTTGCATAAACATTTTCTGATGTCTTAAACCTTAGTAAGGCTGCAGTTACAACACTTTTTCTCAGAAAAAATGGTTTACAGCATTCACATAGCGAGAGGAAGAAAGCAGGGGCTATAAAACTGCTGATAAAAGCAGTATCACTGAGAGCAATTTCTAGGTTTAAATAGTCCTCACCACATGGCTCTTACAAACTTAAGAAAATTCTTCATAGCAATTTTGTAAAGCTATCTAAAACTTCGACATTAAGCCCTGGATTTAAGCAGGGCTTTTCATCTTCTGTGAACTTACAGGTACAAGTGGTACATTGCTCCTGGCAGACTGGCAAGACAGCACACTGGAATTATCTCATTTCACTGTAGATCAATGCCACGACTGCAACTGTACAAGGGTAGGCAAATTGTACAGTACCTACAAGGTTATGATCAATCACTTTCAGCTCTGCAGCAGCACGGAAGGGAGGACAGTGTCTTCATTTAACCCGTACCCAAGGGCTAAGCCGCAGCAGTTACACCCGACGACCCCTCCCCAGCAGAGAAGGGGCATCGGGGATTGAAATAAAAAACCAGATTGAAATAATAAACACACACCCTCCCCACCTCCAGTTGAAATAAAACCAGGTTTAATGAAATAGCCATTTATTTAGCTATTTGTTATTCATTAGTCTGCTTTCATGGCAAGGATTAGGTCACAGCCCTGCTGGAAGACAAAGCAAACCCAAAGGTCTGTCCACAGTGGATTTCCAGCGTAAGCGGCCGTGACTTTACTGGACGTGGCGGCATTACAGAGGTGTAAAATCAAGAGACTGGTCAATCCCCAACATGCTCCTCCACAATTGATCAGATTTTAATTGATAATGCGTAGAGGCAGGAATGGAGCCCCTCACTTTGCCCCTGCTGCTCATTATTCATGGCTGCAAAGTTATTTCAAGATTTAAAGCAGGAAAGTAGACTTCACTCTTTGTTAAAATAACCTTTTTTTGTCCATCTCAAACATTTCCTTTTAAAATTACCATTTGTAAAACATTCATTTCTTTCCTGACCCAAATCCTTCATTGCAGGTGCACCTCTGATTTCAGCTCTCTTACGGCCGTGGTGGAATTTGATGGTCTGGGCCAGGGAAAGTCTCTAGAGCATTTTACTCCAGAGGAGGACCAAGTACAGTAGTCACTTGCTCCAGGATTTCTTCTTATCTGCCTATTATTCATCTTTCCTCCAAAGAGAAGAAGAGGAGGGGCTTCCAGCAGAATAAGGTGGCAAAGCTATTCCTCCTGTCAGTATGAAAGTGGGTATCACTCAAGAAAGAGCTGTCTGGTGATGATCTCCACCTACTCCAGACTCGTTTTGCAAAAATCATAGCCAAACCTCTTGCTAGGCTTTGATGAAGATGTATAGGGTCACATGACACCCTCGTGACAAGTGCATCTTCCCAAGGTCAGCATTAATTCAACCTGAACAACAAACTGTTGACTTAGAAAATGCTACAGTTGGTGCGAATGCAGTTGGACAAACTTTGTCTCTGGGGTGTCAGCCTATCTTTCCTTCCCTGAAAAACCGCAGAGAAAAATTCCTGTCCAGAGAGTTAGATCAGGACAAAATAGTCACTAACCTGCTGGGTGACTGCAGGCAAGTCATCTGCTGTCTGCTCCCTCTGCTACGTGCTCTCCATCGATTTAGAGCAGAAGGATGTCTGCAGGGACTGTCACTCACCGCGTGTTTCTGCAGGGCTGAGAGACCCTGAGACCCTCCCCTCCACATGGGCCTGTAGGTGATACAATGACAGTAAATATCCGTGTAAGGGACCTTTACCATCACACCACTTCCTAGTGGAATTTAATTTCATCCAAATATCCCACTCTTATTGCCCAGTGACTGGCCAAGGCACATCCCTGGGTGTGAGGAGCCCTCCGGCTGCCTGGAAGCTGAAGTTACAGACAGCTGCGCTAGTATTCAATACCTGCCCAGCATCCTGATAGCTAGCAGCAGCCTTTTGTACTCGTCCCTTTTCATATAAGCTTTACATCGCCCTTTTGTATAACCCATATTAACTGCAAAAGTGGGGAAAAAAAGAAAAAAAATCAAGCTTGCCTTAGTTCATTTGTTTTGACACACACACAAATATTTATAAATTTATAAAAAAGACATTTTTGAGTACAGAATGCTGGAAACCTTATAAATGAAGCGGAGGTCAGAAAACTTCTGCTAAGTTATGGTTAAGGGTGCAAGGATGATTTAAACAGTCTGCCAATGAAGAAAGTGTGGATACTATTGAAAGAACCCTGTCTCCAGCCTGTGTCAAGCTACCAACCTGCCTGTATCCAAAAACACGGCATCCTCGCAGAGGGGTGTGTATCTGAACCCCCACGTATCAAAACCTCTGAGAAACCGGCAAACTGCTTCCTCAAGGGAGAGGTGCCTTTTGTGAAGGTTCACCATACAGTCTGGTCACCATGACAATAGTTGCCAACCGGCTCACGGTGTTGTCTGAGACACCGCGGGGACTGGCCTCACACAAAATGGAAAGCAGGACACTACAGCGGGAGAGCATCGGAGAATAACGAGAGTAAACGACAGGCCCAGAAACAAACACTAGCAAGCAACAGAATGGGCTCAGAGCTTCCCCCCACTGCCCATCACGTCTTTACGGGCTACATCAGCTTCACGAATACATGCCTCGGGTACCGCCAAGGCAGACACCCCAGCCACGAATGCTGAGGAGAAAACTGACCACTAAAACCACAACACAGCCTTCACGAAATCACTAACATGAGTCCTGAGGGGCAGAACCTGGCTTAACCGCATGGCTTCTCCGAAATGAAATGCCCCATTAATGGTTAGACGTCCAATAGGCAGGTAAGGCTGCTGTCAAACCCCTCACTATGCAGTCAAAAACCCGAGGGTGAAATTCTGTGCCAGGCAACAAAAAACTTACGGCGGAGAAAGAGCTTTAATGGCTTAAAATAGCCTTCTTATCATCCAACTTTTAGCTGCCCCAAGAGCTACAGCTGACATGGACCACTTTTATGCCCTGCTACCCTGTTTTTCACCAAGACTCTTCAGAACAGAGGGCACATTGCACTGAAGTACGTGAGCTACCGTGCAAGGATGTATTTATTTCAGTCAGATGTAGAGGAGAAGGCGTGCTCAGCAGTGGAGAGACGGGAGAGAGGAGAGAGAACTAAATTAGGAAAGTGAAGAGGAGCTGTTCAAATTAACTCATTGCATCTGTCTTCAGTCATAGAAGAAGATATAATTTCACCCAAGAGTAAGCCTTCCAAGTGGCAATTTATATTCTAGAAATAATTTAATGACACACCACTACTTGAGCGCCTGGTACTTTACATACAAATAAAAATGGCAAGTCCTTGCACTTCAGTGTTGTCATCTAAATTAGGCTTCTGAGACCGAGTCCTCTGTGGGTATAAATTAGCGCAACTTCACTAATGCTGGAGGAATTATTTATGCACCAGGAGGGGGAATAGTATATGGAAAAGACATTTTTTGACTGTAAAACACCAACTTGTTTTTATTTAAATTATTAATCCTCTGGGCATCTCCATGACTCCATGATTTTACAACATTTGTAGATCTGGAGAATCCATATATAGATTCATAAAGCAATAGGAACAGCCTTTTCAGCTCTCATGAAGAGGAAACACAGTGATGAGCCATGAAAAAGAAGAGAATTCTACAGCCAAGGCTTCTAGGCTGCTTATGTAAAACTCCAGCAATTTTGCCTCTAAAGGCCACAAATGCCAGCAGGGAAAATGGTCATAAAAATTAGATACGTGCTCACATCTAAAGCAAAAAACCTCCTTGACTATTAATTATTGTCAGAGCCAGCGTATTCTCCGAGTTTTCACGTTCCTTGGTGGAGAACTTAAATCTTTCTGAAGAGCTGTAACAAGCAGCAGAGTAGGTGTGAGCACGCTCCTTGCGCCACTGGTAAGTGCTGCTAGTATCCACACACGGGATGTAACCTCCTGCCCAGATGAGTATCGCTCGCAAAAGGGAGGTAAAAAATTAATTTTTGCTGTAATGAAATTTAAATGTAAAAAAAAAAATTAATTTAATGTTTAAAAAAAAAGTGGTACAAATTACACCAGAAGGAATTGTGCCTCTGAAATCTGAGAGGCCCCTTGACATCGCTGGACTCAACGACGTGGCTATGTTGCGCATTGCCTTGGAGCCAAAGCTTTCGGACTTTACTGCAACCAGTTACGACCCCTTCGAACAGAGGGACTGCAGCTGGGCTACTCATCTGTCAGTGATACTTGCTGGGCCTTCAGAGGCGATATGATGTGGTCTTTTTTTTCTTCTCCTTCTCAGGAGCCCTTACGGAATGGTACTCTCGCCTGCTGACGCGTATTGAGACAGTTCCCTTGTGAAACGGACCTTGGAAATGTTGGGAAGCCGACATCTACACTCCTATTTTCTCACTGCTAATTCCATTTATTTAAAAATATTGCTGATGCGCTCTCTCCTCTCAAAGAATATATCCAAAGGGTCCACAAAAAGCAAATGAAAAAAGCAAGAAGTATGTGATGTTAAAAACATACATTCAATTATTTAAAGAGAAAAAGATTTGCAGCGCTAGGAAACTAGGTAGTGCTCTGGGCAGAGACGTTAGCAAGCACTTCGTCCTCTGAGCTGCCACCAAATACTTCGCTAGGAACATTTACTACGAACATCAGTCGTGTTCTGCAAGTTGAATAACAGTGACATTTTCCCACACTGATCAATTTACTAAACGGGGATTTTTTTATCACCCCGTTTACTGTGAAGTGTGGGACACAGGCTAAGAGGCTAAAAAACCTACAGATCAATGTTGCATTTATTACTGGACTTGGCAGAAGTGGATGAAATTCTAACATGAAAAGAAAGTACTTTTCCTGCGTGTGGCCTTTTTTCTCCGCAAAAGTGTTGTTTGAAACAGTAGAGGTGGCATCTTTCCTTCGCTGAAGAAGCTTTAAACCATAACACAATGAGAGGTGTAGTAAAACGCTCTGACTGGTTGTACATCAGCAGATAATCCCTTCAGATCTGAAAAAACAGAAGCGTCTTGCCCAAGGTTATTTCAGTTCGTAAGCTGTGACCATTTCAGGTGCGTTAACAGGAAAGCCTAACTTAGTAGGCTTTAGGTGAGGGTTCCCAAGATGGTGTAAATCTCTATAAATTAAATCTATTCACACACATCTTCCAGGTGATGGTGAAAGTAAAGATCAGAAAGCAACATGAAAGGGAAATACATTTACTTTGTTGCACCTATTAATGAAAATATGGACCCGGTGCAATTGGTACAGCTGGGGACTCATTTATTAAATAAAGAAAAAAAAAAAGAATTTCAGAACAAAATTATTCTGTGGATTATTTCTTTCATCTGCCATCGACAATTATCTAGGCCAGAAGTTCAATGGAGTGAGATGCTTGTGTAATAATCGTGACTCAATTAGATTGATAATATTCAAAACGGAAAGGAAGGCTCAAAAACGTCATACTTCTGACCTGCTACTTTTGGCAATACCCAGTGAGGAGGGAGGAGGAGAGCAAAGAGGACCTGTTCAATTGTACAACCATACGTGCACGGAGCATAATGTTAGCCGGTCGTTACCGCTTATGTACCGAGAAGGAATGGGAAACCACGAGACAGAATCAGCCTCGAGGAGAAAAGACAGCGCAGAAAGAACCATGCCTCGACTATTCCACCCAAGGAGACCTTCCGGTGTGCTCTTTGCAACCGGTCTTGCCAATCCCGTGTTGGCCTTTTCAGCCATCAGCGCGCTTGCAGTAAGCGTGGGGAAAGCCCTTCCCAAATCTTCATCCACGAAGCCAAGCCATGATGATGACCGTTTATGTACCGAGGAGGAATGGGAAACCACGAGACAGGGATACCCTCGTAGACCTGAAACATAACCTGAATAGTCCCATTGCCATGTGCAATGGTCCAGTATATGGGAATCAACACTTAGGGCAGGAGTATGAACCATGGCCATTTCTTTTAACATAGATAGATTTTTCAGATGTAAAGTCACATAATTAAATCAAATTTTCTTTGTCACAACAAAGGTATTACAATCTTACTGGAATTTTTTTTTTTTTTTAATTCTAGTTGGTACTTTACATCTTCACCAGCAGTGAAGATTAAGTCTTCAGAAATCCCCACTATTCATCTTCTTGAAGAAAGGCATGGGGCAAGCTATAGTCTTAGACTGTCAAAACAAACACTTTTCATCTTTTCTGACTTATTCTGCATGTGCATGTTTGCAGAGGGCAAACAACACTCTTAAAGAATTTAAGGGCTTCAAAGATTTGACCACTAAGCAAACACAACCTGGTTTAAATCTGAGTTTGAAGGGTGGGGGGAAAAAAGCCACAGCTGTCACTCCTGAGTGGTCAGTGCCTTTGAAACACAGGTGGATCTCCTCACCTGTGCTCCTAGTTCCTGTTCTAAAACAATGCCTCAAAAGCAAAGTGGTGGATGAGAACACGAATCTGTCAGACATCCTACGATAGAGCGCCCTTCAATTACTGGCCTTGCAAGAGCTGTGGGAACAGGAGGACCAGCTTACATTTGAATTCTTACTTTATCTCCTTGTCCAGAGAGAATTGTCATGACAATTTTTAGTTCCATTTAAGAAAAACAAATCTGACAAACACAACATTTTTCCAGCTCTACTTAGTAATTCCGTTAAATGTTTGTTGTACATGTTTTTTTCTGAACAACTTCTCACTTCAGTAGGAACGAAGTGTGCACAACAGGAGAGCATGGACCCCCAGAACCTTATTTTGAGGATCTACTTGTAAATTATGGCCAAACTTCCAGGCCCCATGAGACTCCTGAACAAGGCTGAGAGACTATGACACATGCCACATGCCACATACCTGGGAGAGCCAAAAAGAGGAGACACTGGAGCAGCTCACAGGCTGCCATGGGAACAGGCCTCTCAGAATGTGGCATCTCCTCTACGGATAGGTGTCTTGTAGGTTCCTGGATGACACAGGGACATCTAAGCCTCATCCTTCCCTGTCAAAACACTTCCTTCTGCACCAGGGTTGCACCTTGTCCCCCAGACCTTGTACCTGCACGACCTTGCAGTGGTCCAAGCCAACACCGCCAGGGCATCACGGCTTCGCCTGAAGTGCTGGCAGGCTTCGTGCGTACCAGCAGACACGAAGTGGTGACTCTTACCCTATGCAAATATGCTAATCATAGCTCTATTATTAAAAAAAGATGCCTGTCATTCAGTTTGGGTTCATTAGTACCCCATGGGTAGAGTTCAGCTGCCGATCAAGGCACAAATATATACATAACTACATAGAATCACAGAAAATCTCAAGTTGGAAGGGATCCATAAGCACCTGGCTCCTCACAGGACTACCGAAATCTAAACCATATGACTAAGAGCATTGTCCCAACGTCCTTGCTCTGACCCCAGTCTGGAAACCTGGTCAGTGGAGTCAAAAAGGGATTCAGCTAACCGCGAAGTGTCCGCTCGGCACTGCTGACAGTACAGCAGCTCCCATGGCAGGAGCTCAGAGACACAGCACCTTTCTCCCACCCATCAGCCACCGCAGCGTGCCGGCCTGGCTCTGAAGAAACATGTCCCCCACCTTCCCCTCCCAAAACAAACCTTTCAAATTCACATTTCTTGGAAGAAGTTTCCACTCCATTACAGCAACTGGAGCTACGTTTCCCTAAACCAAGCCTGCACGCGTCCCAGTCCTACACGAGCACGGACAGCCTAGGACAGAGCAGAGGCACCAAAACGTTGTCACCAACAAGAGCAGCCGAAAGAGCCCTCCTGGTGCTGGTTTCAGACAGGAAACCATTTGGCTCTGCTGAAAGAAGGGCATCAGCTAGAAAAACCAAACTCTCTGACAGGCATTTTCGTATCAGAGTGGCGGTTTCTTCGCGGTTACATCTGAACGATGCTAACGAACCCAAACACG
>NW_010411005.1:130957-135789 GCF_000710305.1 Buceros rhinoceros silvestris | reverse complement strand
CTTCGGTTAGGGGTGCAAGTAAAACAGTCATAAGGGATTTTTTAAATCAATGAATTACTGTCGCAGACTGATGTATTATTACAACTGTGCTGGACGTGCAATGGGGGTGAAAAGTCACGTTTACAAATGAAAATTGTAAATACAGATTACATTTGTACATTTGGAAATGTGTTTGCTTTTGAAAAAGTTATGAAAAATACGATGGCAGTGCTTGGCAACGGGTCTTTTGAAATAAGCTGGAAGTTCCCATTGATTTGAAATTGTTGGCATAATGTTTTTAAGCATCAGGTATCAAATCTGTTTTTGTAATTATGTAAGAGATCACAACCGTCGAAGAAGGAAAATGTGTTTGGGTGTTCAGGAAAAACAAATTATTTTAATCTATAGTCCGTAGGAATTTTAGAGTCATATATTATTGTTGCCGTTATTTTTGAGAGCTACTATGATTTATTGCTCTGAACATATATCCACAAAATGAAAACTTGGATTAAAATGTCTCCTACTTGACCTTTTCGCAGACACCCCATGAATGTAAATATTAATTTCACGCATTCAATAACTGCTCATCAAGTTATATATTGTGAAAAGTACTGTTTGACATATTATTCCACCATACAAATTACAGAGTCCCCAGCAAATTTTATGGGGTTTTAATGCTAATAGGCATGTTACAAACCATTGCACAAGCCCCGCAAATTGACACTACGTGAGTGGTTGTAGAGGGATGTGGCAACTTCTGGCCTACGACTGGATGATCTTTGCACTTCAACGATACACGAAATCCCCTTTGACATCAACTCTTCACCTGAAACAAACCTCGACTTTGGTTTATTCATTCAGAGATGAGGAATCAGTCAGCTACTCCTGCATAGCACTTGGAAAAGGAGTCACGACAACAAGCCCAAAACAAGCGCCTTCCCCTTTCTCTTGGAATCTCATTCCTGTTCACATCTGTAGTGCTTCCCCTCTTAGCCGTGTCCTTATTTCTCTTGGGCACCACCATCTCAGTGAGGACTAAGTCATCTCTGCTTGGCACAAAGTAAAGTAAAAGATGGTGCTGGGCTGCAAAGATTGAAGACAAACAACAGAAGAAAGCGTATTGGTACGGCTACTAAATTCTGGGATGGGCTGCAGCCACAGGACCGACCTGCCGTAGGATCAAGCACGTGAACAGTAAGCAAAGAATTCCATTAAACCAAACCTACACAAGCCTCACAAGACACAGTTCATACACACTCTGAAATATAGACACCACATCTATCGCTGCACACAGAGCTCCAAGAACGGCATGTTAATTCACAAAATACTAGATATTCCTAAATTTTGGCTAGGTTTGGTGTGAAAACTGACAATTCAACAGTTCCACTGATTTTATTACTTGTTTTACACGCAAAGCCAACTAGATGCTAACAGCATTACTGAATGCTTCGTTTGGCACAAAATCATCCGAATTCTGCCTGTTCACAATAACTGCTTCTTTTGACCGTTTGCTTTCTTAGGAAGGCCTTGCTCAGCAAGGGTATTGAGGAAGAACAGCTTTGTCGCAGTTAGGACTACTTGCCTGCCAGCCTGCTACACTTGCAGGTCATACCATGAATAAAAAAGCTCTTGTGAACATCATAAAAAAGCATTAACTCTACAAGAACTCAGACGGCTCTGATACCCTGGCATGCTGGTGACCTAAAGCGTGTTTTGAAGGAGGGCTGGGGGCTGCTGGAAGATGACAGAAATTTGCTTGGCCTCTGGTTAATCAACCAGGCACATGCATGCCCAAAATAAGAGCTTGGGCTTGCCATACACTTTCTGCCGCCTGCAGCAGCTTCCCGTTGGCTATTCTGACTCTCTTTATTTAATGCCAGAGCAGAGCAGTGATTTTTTTTTCAAGCTTCTGTTTTCCTCAAAAGAAGTTGCATCACAAATCACTTTCCTATAGGGAGTGCTTACTATCCATAGCTACAAATCACAAGTTTCTTGCCTAGTTCATAACCATCCTCTGATCTGTACGTAGGCCTGATGTTACTGGATTATTTGCTACTTGTCCTGCAAGGCACTGAAAGCAATTCGGCACCTGCTGGCTGCCATTATACGACTCATTAGAAAGCTACTTTAATTCCCATTTGATGTAACCACATAGGTTTACTGGCGAACGAGAACACTTTCTGAGAATTATCATTTCAGCTGCCCTAAAACAGTGCTTTCGGTGAAACCTTTCTTTTTTAACTTCAACCTACGTTGTATGTGCCCTGCGGTGTCTGTGTCCGGCATGGAAATGCTCTCCTCCTCTGCTATGCTCATGGAAGCAGGGCCTCCAACATGCAATTTATAGAGTTTGCCCACAGAGTCTCTTCTAAATGACATTTATTTGAGATGCTTTTCCAAGCGCTTTCGGTCTCAGCCTGGATATTTGCCTGCCTTTATAACCTCCTCCACTGCTTCTCCTGGTCTTGTGTGTAAAGACAGCGCGCAGTAGGTGGGGGAATGAATTTACAGTTCCTTGCCACTAACTCTTTGGAAACACCTCTACAGCACACTGAACTGCCTTGCTTTGAAATATTTAATACTTTCTGCATACTGACCACAAAAGAGGCCATGCAGAAAAACAAATAAATTGCAAATTTACAGCCTAGCACACCTAGCCATCTGTGTCAGTTAATTCTTTGCAGCTAGGGCGTAGTGATGATACACCAGCATCCCCAAAAAAAAGGTTTCATTTACTCTTCCTGCTTTCGCTGCCATGACTCTAGAGCTGGTGTCTAGTCAACGAGAGAATCTTATTACGGCAACGTCCAAATATGACACACAGCAAGGATTAAAGGGTTATCCAACTTGTACATGCATAAGCAGGCTCCCTGGAAACAGAATTCAGACTGATATTTTCATTTCAAACCGTATTTTCCTCCATCTGAGCAGTCAATGGAGCATCTTCCTTTCTAAGTAAGATCCAATTATAATGAGAGCTTGGATTGACAGGAAACATTATTATAACTGACTGAGCTGTCAAATCCATGATTAATAAGGTTTTTCATTTAGGTTCAACAATAGCAGCGTCAGACCACTGCCATATTACTATTCAATAACTCCCAGAACTCATAAGAAGGTTCACTTTCCGTTTTGGAGGGTAGAGGGAGATCTCTCACATTCAGATGTTTGTATGGGAGAGAAATGGCTTCAGTATCTCATGAGAGGATTTTATCTCCATTTGTCTGGTTTAGTCCTAGCTTCCGTAGCTTTAGAAAGAAATCCACCCACCCTCCCCCCCCTTAATAAAGCCTTTTTATAAGAAAACTGCAATTCCTCCATCCTGCCTGAGTTCTGATTTCCCACCCAGTTTCACGGTTTGGTAGAAGATAACTGGATACCCCATTTTTCTGTTTCACCAACTCTCAATGTCACCTCCCTCGCCTACCTCCTTAACCCGTTCTTCTATCCGAACGGTGCTGCTGCTCCACCGCTGCACGTGGTATAAACAATGTGGTGGAACAAGCCACATGCTGAGGTTGGCTTTGAGAAACGGTCTTTCAGTCCAGCCCTCATTTAAACATCATCAGTTTTGTCCCACTACTTTTTATCCATATAAGATCTTTCAATATAAAAAATACATACTCATACTGTACCAAAAGACCAAGCTTACAAAGGTGTTAGTGAGCCTCAAGGTTAACACCTTGCCATGTCCAGTGGGACAAGTTCACACCTCTCTTGCTTCCTCCTTCAAATATATACACTTCAGAATCCAGCTATGCTAGACAACTCTCCTGCTTTTTGTAAACTAACATTCCGTTAAAAACTTTCAAGCAAGGTTAAAACATCCTAGCGTCCAGGAATTTCACTGTTGATGTTATTTTTAGGTTGCTCCTGTTGCGGTAGCCAACGCTCAAAATGCTCCATCCATGCAAAAATGATGCTCGTCTCTCTAAAGATCCGCGATGGGAAAATGCAGCATCGCGTCCCATTTCACAGACAGAAGCGACAGCTACATGAGCAAGTTGCTACCAAGTAAATGAGTGTGGATTTACAGCTCATTAACTGCTCCATGGCAACTGCGTGGTTACCGCTCCGGCGTATCTGTGAAGCAGCTCTGACCCTTACTCAAAGTGAGGCAACGTATCCGGCATTTACCTGGGACTTAAGTGGCCGTAGCAATGACTAATGAGCTGTGAACCCGCACGCTTTCTTCACACGGCTTTCTCATCTGTCTTGGGGCAATGCTATTTATGGGATTTGGCTGTCGCACGTGACAGAATTTGGAACATAAGCCAGACCTACTGAGCTCCTGCAAACTCCACTGCTCTGACACGGCCAGAATTTTCTTGAAGAGCTGCTGTTCGATTTCTTGGCACAGCTCCCTTCCAACGAGAGCAACGCCCAAGCAAGCTCAGCCACGCTTGTCCTCGTGAATACAGCAGAGCGTGCATATACCACTCACACAGCGCAGATGGATCGGTAAAAGCAGCTTCCAGACACAGTTTCTTAATTTCACACATAAAATATTATTTACTTTTTCAAAGACTCTCAAGTTTAACACTTCAAAGAAAGTGATGCTTTGGGAATAGCTTTATCCTGTTTTATTCATCAGATTTCAACTCTAACTAATCTAGGGTGCAAATCAGTGAAGGGTTTAAGCTGGCTTTACCGACGGTGTTGTCCAGCAGGCTGGTGGGTGCACGGCATGCCACGAACTAGCAAAGAGGCGTCTTCCCTTCTTTTTTTCCCTCCAATAACTCCTAGCAAGTGATATGCTACTAAGACTCCATCACACTAGTTTAGGCGGATAACTGACACAAACCACTGGCTACAGCCGCTGCAAGCCCTGGGGCCTCATTCTCACATTTCTG